>NC_025993.2:148218045-148228587 GCF_000442705.2 Elaeis guineensis
TTGAAAATCTTTTTTTTTTAAAGTATGAAAGTATACTATTTTTGTAAATCATTTTCTTTAATAATATTGACCCTGTTACTATAAATTTATAAATAATAAATGAATTATGTGTGGCTTTTTATCTCAGACATCTAATCTCGATAATTTCTTCATGGTATCAGAGCTCTTTGCTTAAACAAGCCAATGATCCAAGTTTTTTTCTCTTATGGTTGAAGAAATCTCTTCAAGTGTCACCAACTCTATGGTTGTATCTAACCCTCGCTCTTCAAACCTGAATGATATTCTTGTCTCTATAAATGCTATAGTCCAATTACTACTAAAACTCACAACTATGAACTATCTGTCATGTGACTAGAACTTGATGGGATTTGTTGATGGGACCATATCCTCTCTGTCCATAGCTGTTGTCGATGATGGGATAAGAGACCCAAATTTGGCTTATCCTTATTGGATCTATCAAGAAAGATTGTTGCTTTATGCAATAAGAGCCACCACTTCTAACTCAATTTTGCCTTTCATCTCTCTTCACAAATAGGATGAGCTCACATCTTATGAACCTTAAGGAGTGCCTAATGCTGATCATCAAGCATGATACTCGATGGCCGAATACTTATATAATTTATGAAGGATATTACCAATGAACTTGCTCTCATTAATACTCTAATTGATGAGGATGACTTGATTCTTCATACTCTCAATGTCTTGGAGCCAGAATTTAAGAAAATTTCTATTACAATTCAAGCTTGAGAGATTCCCATTGCCTTTGAAGAACTCCATGACAAACTCATTGAATTTGAACAATATTTGAAGAGAGAGAAAGTTGGAAGTGAAGTTTCTATAGCCACTACCAATCATTTTAAAAAAAAAAATCTAATACCTATCATCATCATAACAAAGTTAGTTAGAACTGGCCTAATAACACCCATCCTTCTAATCATCGAAAACACAATGGTCCTCAAGCTAGTCATCATGCTAAACAATATTTTCTTCTCTTAGTTTGTTGCTAATTGTACTACTTCCTCTTGTGCCTCTTATCAAAGTTGGCTCATGGACTTGGTGAAGAAAACTGTAGGGATTTCATACATGCATTTAAAAAAAAAAAATTAGCGGAAGAACTAGATTAAATATTTTAATCTAACATGTAAGCATACGATCTGATCTTAAAGCCATCTACAATAGGATCTATGACATGTTATGTATAGCATGTAAAAAATCTGAACTATAAAATCAGCATGCAAAGATCAAAACAAAAACATGCAGTAGAATGTATCTACTACAACTTGAGTTTCAAACCCAATACCTGAGTGTGGATAATTGATCACCGCAACTGAGAACGTAGATATGAGAGATCTTCCTTATTGCTTGGAGCTGCATAGGGTATCTGGTCTCTACAGAAAGTCCACTGAAGATCTGATGCTGATCGATCTTCTCGAGAGTGCTAGCTCACGTAAAGATTTTTTTTTATGGCTGATTGAGCTCCTTCAGATCTCACAGATACTTCCAAAAGATGTGAAGGATGTTGAAAAGGATGTGAAATGGTGGATGAATGATCAAGAGAAGACTTTCTACTCTTGATTTTCTCTCTTCCCAAAATCCTAGAACAAAAACCTAGGGCACTCACCCAAGAGGAGAACGGTTCTCCTGTATTCACTCACGCCATAGAAGGCCGCCCACACCAGATACCTCATGCCCCACTCTTTGGTATTTTCTCATAGTAAAGCCTCTCTCAAAATTGTCGCACAAATCTGAGATCATTGTATGGTGGGCGATGAAGAGGTTGATCGAGATAAAGATAAGATTTGTTTTCATTTAAATTCAAAAATCTTTTTAAATTCAAATTAAACTCCTCTTATCCTTATCAAGAGAGGGCGTTGAGGTGGGGCATGAACTCTCTATTCAGCATGAAAAACCTTCATGCAAATTTGAATTTGCATGATGGAAACTCGTGGGAAAAGGATGGTTGGCACATGAGGATAAATTCAAACCAATTTGAATTTTTTTTGATCCAATTTGGTCTAATCCAAATCAAATTAGATTGACCCAATTAGACAACTGAGCCTAATCTAATTAGACATTGAACTAACTCAATTAAATACTAATCCAATTAAGAATTAACCGAGCTCAAATCCTCATCCAATCAGAAATCAAACATCCTTAGCGATTAGGTCATCTCATAATCTAATCAGATCAAACCTAATTGAATCCAATTCAATTAGACTTGATCCAAATTATATTGCTCAATCAAATTGAGCTAATCAGCAATCTAATTGCTAATTAATTCTTCAATAATTCATTAATCTTTAGTGAATTAATTCATTATAATTTTTGCATAAGATTAGCCATCAATCATATTGATAGTTATACCCTTGAATGATTTTCAACCGTCAATCAGCCATTTAATCAGTCAAAATTTTTTTTTGAGTGTAACTCTATAAGTTCAAACTTAAGTCGGTAGTATAGGAATAAATTTCTATACCAATCGATGTGGCCATCTAGCAATGGTATCCGACATCCGGATAGGCTGAATGATTGCAAAGCAACATTCAAGAACTCTGGACTATGGTTACCGTACAATTCATTCCTTTGACTCTTAGTGCTTAGGATGACTCAGAGTTAAACTGTCAAATTTTAATTAGTACATCTATAATGTATCTCAACCTCATAAATCCTGTGACTCCTCATAAGGACTATCCTGACCAAAATTTTACTGAATTGAAATACAATGTAGTACTAACTCCTAAAATCAGGAGCGGTCAATCCCATCTTGACTCATACACCGACTTCACAAGTACTTAACTGTACTCAAAAATCTTTCATCGCTGAATTAAAAATTCAGATAGTCAGTACCAAAGCACAATGAATTACTTGCAAATTATCGTGGTGATCTTAGGTCAGAGGGACACTTATATCCATATCCTTCGTGAGCTACTCTTGATAGCAGAATACTCTACAGTTGGATCACGTTCAGTGTGATGTACTCCTACATCTTACCTACATGACATACCAGTGTCTCTACACTCTTTGGTTAAGAGGATAATCAATCCATATGGCACACAACGACCTACACTTAATATAGTTATCATCCTAGTAATAGCATATCGTTTGATCGTGAACACATTTAAGGACTAAATGATAAATTTTTTTTTATCGATTAAAATAGTCTTAAGGACTTCATCACAACACAGGAGCTCAAAAAAAAGATGTATAACTTTATAATGAAAAAAACTAAATAATTTTTATTAATAAATAATTCATATACAACTTATATACATGAGCACAACTGTCAATAGACTGTGATTGACTTTGGGATATAATTTTCAACAACTCTCACTTAGACTAAAGCCAATCGGTACAGTATCGTATACCCATCTTTGACTTGTGATCATCAAACTTTTTGACACTGAGGCTTTAGTGAATGGATCAATTAGATTCTCTTTTTTGTCAATCTTTTGAAGCTCGACATCACCTCGATCTATGATCTTTCAAATAAGGTGGTAGCGATGCAAAATATGCTTGGTGTGTCGATGAAACTTTGATTCCTACGGTTGAGTAATGGCTCTAGTGCTATCATAGTACAATAGGACAGGACCATCAATGGAGGGTGCCACTCCAAGTTCGTCAATGAACTTCGGCAACCATGCAGCTTTCACAGTATCGGATGCCGTGATATACTCCACTTCGTAAACTGAATCGGCCACAGTATGCTGCTTGAAATTTTTTCAACAGATCGCTCCATCATTCAAGATAAAGATGTATCTCGACATACTCTTGCATCATCATGATCTGACTGAAAGTTGAAATCTGTAAATTTTATAAGTTTCAAGTCAGATTTTTTATAAATAAGTCATTGATCCTTAATATTTTTTAAATACTTAAGGATGATTTTTATGACCTTCTAGTAGTTCTCATCTGGATCAGACTGATATCTGCTTATTATCTCTAGTGAGAAGGCAACATCCGATCTCATACATATCATGGCGTATATTATAGATTCTACTGTCGAAGCATATGGGATTCTACTCATACGCTCTCTTTCTTGAGGAGTTGTTAGACAATCTCTCTTGGAAAGAAAAATTTCATAGCCTATCAGAAGATAGTCTTTTTTAAATTCTTCATATTGAACCGTTTCAGCATGGTGTCTATGTACACGGATTAGGACAATTCAAGCAATCTCTTACATCTATCTCTATAGAGTTTCATCCTCAAGATGTAGGATGCTTCTCCAAATCCGTCATGAAGAACTAAGATAATAGCCAAACCTTTATTCCCTATAATACGGGGATGTCATTCTCGATTAAGAGAATGTCATCCATATACAAAACAAGAAATACAACTACAGAACCATTTGTCCACTTGTAAATGCAGGGTTCTTCTCCATTCCTAACGAAGCCATACATTTTGATCACTTTATCAAAATACATATTCCAATTCTTAGATGCCTACTTCAATCTATAAATGAATCTTTGGAGCTTGCACATCTTAGACTCATCTGTGGATGTGAACCTTTCAGGTTGTATCATATGCACCTCTTCTTCTAGCTCTCTATTCAGGAAAGTAGTTTTCACATCCATTTGCCAGATTTCATAGTTCGAATATGCCGTTAACGCAAGCATAATCTGAATGGATTTAAGTATTTCCACAAGAAAAAATATTTCATCATAGTTAATATCATAATATTGATGATATTTCTTGACAACCAGATGGATTTTATAGATCTCTATCTTTTCATCTGTGCTCTTTTTTCTTTTAAAAATTCACTTACACCCCATGGATTTTATCCCTTCAGGTGGATCAACTAATATTCATATATCGTTGACCTTCATAGACTCTATTTCGAACTTCATGACCTCAAGCCACTTATCAGAGTTAGATCTCTGCATTGCATCTATGTAGGTCATCGGATCCTCATTATTTTCATCGAGTTCAATAGGATCACCATCTCGGACCCATCTTGGATCAAAAAACTATAGTATCTGTCTGATTAACATGATACTCTATCAGATCTCCTCAATGGTGTATCTACAACGGGCTCAGATTAGATCTAATCAACTCTATTTTTGTAGGTCCACTAGATTGTGTCAGTTCTTCTACCTATCGAATTTCATCAAGTTCAACCTTTGAGATATTAGTTCATTCTTTAAAAAAAAAATTTCTAAAAAGATTGCTTTAAAATTGATGAACACCTTTTGTTCATCAGCAAGGTATAAATAATATCTCTTAGTTTCTTTCGGATACCCAATGAAAAGATATTTGTCAGACCTAGATCCGAGCTTATCTATTTTCAAATGCTTGACATAAGCCGAACATCCACAGACCCAAAGATTTGTGAGTACTGACTTATGCCCTATCCATATCTCATATCGTATTTTATTTACAGATTTACTCAAAATTTTATTAGTATATAACAAACCGACTTGAGTGCATATCCCCAAAAAAAGATCGATAGACTAGTAAAGCCCATCATGGATTGAACCATATTCAACATGATTCGATTCTTCCTTTTAGACATACCATTATGTTGTGGTGTCCTAGGAAGGATTCATTGTGAGAGCATCCCATTCTCTCTTAGATATGTCAGAAACTCATTAGAGAGGTATTCACCCCCTCGGTCAGATCGAAGAGTTTTAATACTCTTCTCAATTTATTTCTATACCTCATTACGAAATCGTTTAAATATTTTAAATGATTCAGACTTATATTTCATCAAGTAGATGTATCCATATCTAGATAGATCGTCAATGAACGTAATGAAGTAGTAATATTCATCTCTCGCACTTGTGTTCATGGATCCACATACATCAGTATATACGAGACTTAGAACTTCGCTGGCTCATTCATCTTTTTCAGTAAAAGATGACTTAGTCATCTTTCTAAGTAGACAAGACTCATAGGTTGGTAATGATTCACAATCATTAACTTCAAAGATTTTCTCTTGAGTCAACCTGTTCATCTTATTCTTGTTAATATGACCCAGCCTACAATATCAAAGGTAGACATCCGAGATTTTATCTATCCTAGGATATTTATTTGACATGTATATTATACTAGGCCATAATATAACGTAAATGTTATTGTTTAATTATCCATTCATCACAGTAATACGATTCAAAATCATATCACAATAATTTTTTTTATTAAAATTTCATAACTATTCTTGGCTAAAAAACCTACAAAAATTATATTCAATAAGAAACTAGGACAAAAGTGATAATTACTAAGAACAATGACATGAAAATTGAATACAAGCTTGATAATTTTTAAAATTAGAACTGAAACTGATCTTTCATCTTTAACATTCAAGAATCTCTCACCGTCTCCAAATCTCCTACTGAGCTGAAGTCTCTGCAATAAATTATAAATATTAATAGGACTATCAGTATCTAATATCTAGTATTAGATGTATGACTAGAAGTCAATCTTGACTGACGCATATCATATTTCTAAAATATGATTTTGTACTTAATGGGCATTTATATTATCATTCATGTTTATGTGTCCATGAATCATCTAAGAGATTAACAAGATGATGACATATATTCTCAAAGAATTAAAAATTTGAGACATGTATCATTGATGATTAATTTCTAAATTGCTCCTGGTCATAGGATCATCATGGAGATGGTGATTGATCCAGATAGACCAGTGCATAGATCGCTTTCTTCGGACAGATGGATCTCGAGTCTGCAGTATAGTGACACTGGAGTGAGAGTGCAGGTGATTATTAGAGAATAACTAGCACTGAGTATGACCAACATGAGAAGTCACATGGATGTCTGCTCACTCGTTAGTAATTTTTTTGATGCTACAGTTGTATGATTGGTCCTATGACATGCAGTGCTACAGCTACTCGCAGTGAGGCTGCTGAAATTTGACTGACACATAAATATGGATCTCAATGAGCCCTTATAGTGGATGTTAGCGATAGTTGATCTACTGTAGGAGTAGGATATGCACTTAAATGGGATCTATCGATCCTAGCAGAAAGGAGTAGTTCTATGAGATTTAAGAAGCTGAGTCTTTAAGTCTATGACCATAGCAGTGTGATTGATAAAAAAAAATTATGAGAATCACATATAGACTCGAGCTGATTGAATCTATCATATGATCGATGATGAGGTTTGACGATTTATTCATGACCTGCCATCTAGTTGGGACTCATGATAGAGGGACTATATCATACGTTAACTGCACCTAGAGGTTCATCACCTTTTATTCTGCTGAGTTGCTACTACATACTGCTAAGTATCACTGATGAATTGTGAGATCCATGAGCATCATTTTGATGATCGATGATTTTTAGTGGACAGAGTTGGAATGGTTCTAACCCGTTAAAAAGAGTTTCAATGATATTATGATAGGGATCACAATATATTTCACTACCAGATAGAATAAAACCTATGGGGTCACACATAAAGAAGCTTTTGATTGATCAGATGGTTGAATTATGATTATGAATCGTGATAGGATTTAATTATCAATTTGATTGATGATTAATCTAATACAAAAGTTATATTAAGTAACTCGCTAAAGAGTTAGTGAGTTATAGAAGGATTAATTAGTAATTGGATTGCTAATTGGCTCAATTTGATTGAGCTATGGGACTTGCATCAAGTCTAATTAAATTAGATTTAATTTGACTGGATATGAATTTGATTTGAACAAACCTAATTGGGTTATGAGATAACCAAATTGCATAGGAGAATGATTCTTGATTGAATTAGGATTTAGATTTGACTTAATTCTTAATTAGACTAGAATCTAAATAAAAGTGTTTAAGTTTCTATTTGGATTAAGAACTTTCATCTTCATGGGTACACCAAATCCTTATTGGATTAAGATTAAATTGAGTTTGACTCAAGCACCAAGAGAAAGTCCAAAATGATTAACTCTTTCTATAATTAGGTGATATTTAATCTAAATAGTTTGGACTTCAAATCAGATTTGATTTGCAGTCTATTTAGATCTAATCAATTCTTAATATGATTAGAATTGGTTAGAGTTTAAATTAGTTTAAATCAGCCATCTAAAAAAGGAGTCCCATAAAGTTAAAACTCCTTCCTTTTATGCGCCAACCAAGTCCCGTGCTATACCAGATTTGAGCACCTATTTTTCTCCTCTTTTGTGTGAGGTTATGTGCGTGAAAGAATTCACATTTCTCTCCTATTTTCGTAAGAAATCTGAGCACAACAGGGTTGTTGTTGGGCGGCACAAAAAAAAAAGCTAGAGTCCTAAGAGAATTGGACTCTTATCTCCTACTCAAAATCTAACTTCCCTTTGCCAATTTAAACGTGGGTCATGATGGATGGTTAGGGACCTGATATGGATCAAGTTTGACACCAAAATGGAGAGAGTTTTGTGCATGGAAAAATCAAGGGAGAGGAGGGACGGCATGAAGGCCATGGGCGTAAGGTAAGATGGTCCATATCTCTTCTTTATTACAAACAACCAAACGTTGATTATCAAGACACCTTCTCTCCCATATTTTATCCTAGTTTAGACATAGTTTCTCCTCTCCTCTTTGTCCAAAAGTTGGATAAAATTCTTACATTTCTAGCATAGAGATTTGGTGTATGAATTTATGAAAGAAAAGAGAAGAAAAGATTATTCTCATAATCTCTAGCGTAGAAATCATCATCCTCCTATTTTTTTTCTTCTCTAAGAGTATCTTGAGAGAAAAGAAGATTTTCAACCGTCAAGATATAATCTTTGCAAGAGAGCTAGCACGTCGGTGAGATCAATAAACTTGTGATCATATCGAAGTCTCATGTGGATACTCATAGAGGTCGGATACTTATGCGGCTTTAAAGAACCTTCAGAAGATATCTATGGTCATCAGTTTGTGGTGAAGATCAATCCATGCCAAGGTATGAAGCCTATTTATTTTTTTCTATTTAATTTCTGTATCTGAATCCTATCTCACATATGTCGATCCTATTTATGATTTTAAGATTTGATCTTATGCATGCTTAGATTAAATTAGATTTAATCTGAAATTTTTTAAATTTTACTTCATATTTGTTTGAAAATTTTTTTCATGCATGAAATCATGAAACTCTAACAGTGGTATCAGAGCTACATCATATGTATGAGATTAAGATTTAGATCTGAAATCTGTAGAGAAAAATTTCAGATCTAAAAGTTTTTGATGTAGTTCTGACATAAGATTGTCCTGACATAACTTGTTATGCTGAATGATTATCCTAGAATGATATTAAAATTTTTAATTAAATAAAATTTTAGATCTGATTTTTCAGTATATATGTGATATATCTTTTGTTGTTTAGATCTGAAAAGAGTTTTGAGATCTATTTTGATTCATATATATGATATATAAAAGTATATTTAGGGCTAAAATTTATTTCTATAATCTGAACTTATTCATGTATATGATATATATTTGTATGTATGATCTAAAATTATTTTGAGATCAAAACATACTTTTCATGTAAAGAATTTAGATTTGAAAATTAGATTTAAGATCTGAAATTAATGTTTGTGCATAAGGAATTGGTCATGGATAGATTAAATTAGGTCATGTAATTGGATTACATTTAGAATTTCTGATTTGATCATATTGGGTCTAAATCAATTTAGCAGTTGATCAAACTGAGTCAAATATTGATTAGAATGAGGTCAATAGAACTTAAGATCATACAATTATTGTTGATCGAATCGATTGACATCCATATATAGATTCGATTAATCTAATGACCTAATTCGGCTTTATGGCTCAAATCTGATTCATCTAAGCTACCCTATTCAGATCAATTAATCAATTGGTGTCTAAAATAAGTAATTGAAAGATGGTTATTTAATTGATTCTGTTCGCTGAACTGATCAATTTATTGATGTCTAAGGAAAGCAGTGGGAGGATCCCCATCAATCTCTACTTACCTGATCAATTTGAAAGATTAAGTCTCAAATATGGTTGCTTGTCAGTTTGATTTAGTCCATGCCAATTAGATCAGTCATGTAATACTGATTATATGAGATCTAAATCCAAAATCTCTCTATAAATATTAAGTCCAATGATCTTCCATCGTTGTAAATATGCGAACGTTGATAAGTACATAAATTTGTCTATAAAAATATTAATTTATGGATCAAATTATTTTTATTTTTTTAATACTTCTTCATATATTTTGTAGAAAAGAGATGCACCAACATGAAGAAACCAATCTGCAGACTTAAAAGGATCAAACAGAATAAAAAATGGAGTCAAAATGAAATTAAAATCAAAATCAAAAATTTATCATATCAATTCCTAAATTAATGGTCCACCATAGACCATTTGGTCTTGGCTCACAAGGAAAAGAATTTTCTTGTTCAGGAGGAGTGTTAAGAGTAGGGGCCCAGTTATTCAAAGCACTAAAAGAGAAAAGTTGGCTTTGGGGTTCATGCGTGAAGGGAGCTGAATGCTGGCACAAAGAAGGATGCGTGGAGATTTTGTGACCAGGCATAAATGGAGGCCCGTGCCACGAAAAAAAAAAAAAGCGAGCCAAAATTCAAGTGGGACGTCCATGGGTTTTTAACGCACTGCTG
>NC_025993.2:148228687-148246579 GCF_000442705.2 Elaeis guineensis
TGATTTCAATCGCAAGTAGACTCCGCCCGGACTCCTACGGGAGCTGGGCTCCGTCCTCAACTTCAACTACTGGTAAGCCTTGTCCGGACTCTTACGGGAGCCGAACTTCGCCTTTGATTTTAATTGCAGGAAGACTCCGCCCGGATTCCTACGGGAGTCGGGCTCCATCCTCGACTCCAACGGCTGCGGACAGACTTCGTCCGGACTCCTACGGGAGCCGGACCCCGCCCACGACCCCAACTGCAAGTAGACTTCATCCGGACTCCTACGGAAGCCAGACTCTGTCTTCTATTCTGACTACGAGAAAACCTCGCCCAAACTCCTACGGATACCGGACCTCACTACCGACTCCAACCAAACTTCGGCCGACAAGTCTGGACCCCCTGACAGGCCACAGTAACGGACAACACTGCTCCACTCCCTGCGGCGGACCCTACATAGCTCCATTACTCCCTGGCAGGCCGTTTTAACGGCTACGATTCTGCTCCACTCCCTGCGACGGATCCTGTGCGATTCCACCACTCCCTGACGAGTCACGACAGCAGACGCCGCCCCACTCCCTGTAACTGATTCCACGTGGCGAGCCACGGCGATAGCCACGATCCCACTCCACTACCCTCCGCAATAAATTTCTCCTGACTCTGGGTGGCCCACTACTAGATAATTACAAGCGTCGCTATCAATTTGTTGCCCCCTCCGTCTATAAAAGGGAACCCCAGATACGTTATTCTATAAGCTCTCATTTTTTACCTAAAAATTTTGCTAAAATTTTCGTTCGAGCGCTCCATCCTTGTTGAGGCAGAGAACTGACTTGAGCGTCGGAGGATCTTGCCGGAGCAACCCCACCTCCGGTTTAGACTTCTTTTGTAGGTCCCGGCGGCGACCGCGACTCCCTCGACTCCAGCTTCTCCGGTGCAAGCAAATTTTTGCACCAACAGGATTAGCGCTAGAGGAAGGGGTGTGTCTTCGTAGTACCCTTATTCTTAAAGGAGCGCTCAACGGGACCGCCTCCGGGCATCTTTTCCGACGTCCTCTCCTCCCTCCTCTACTTGGTCTTTGCCCGATGCCTCCCCGCAAGGCATCCACACGATGATCCACGGCCTCCGCGGCCAGATCTCAGGCTCCGACCTCACCTCCAGTTTTCCAGCCTCCTCCTCCTCCTCCGGCGATGACGGTCGGCGCGGAGCAATTTGATCTGCTGGCGCAGCAGGTCAGAGGCCTCACTAAGACCGTACAGGCCATGCAGCAACAGCAGCAGCCGCAAGCATCAGTGCGCCTGGAAAGGGTGTCACCAGAACACCAGAATCCGACGGTGGGGTGGGCCACTTGGGCCAGCCATCTCATCTTTCCTGGAAAAATGAACCCGAGGGTGGAGATCCCTCAATCGGATCACGACTCCACCCCTGGAAGATCCCTGCCTCCGTTCTGCCAGAGGACCCTCGAGACTCGAAGTCGAGAGGATTTTCTGGACCGAAAACTCCAAGAGATGAACCGACAGATCGAAGAACTCCGCCACGCTCCCCTCGCTTATGGTGAGGATATTTGCACTGACCCCCCCTTTTCTCAAATGATCATGCAGGAACCGATCCTGCCAAACTTCAAGCTCCCCCAGTTCGAAAGCTACGACGGGACTTCGAACCCAATTGATCATCTGGAAGCCTTCCGGACGATGATGCTGCTTCATGGTGCTCCCGACGTGATTCTATGCCGTGCCTTCCCATCCACCTTGAAGGGAGCGGTGAGAAACTGGTACTCGGCTCTGAAGTCGGGTACCATCTTTTCCTTCGATCAAATGAGCCACCAATTCGTGGCCCATTTTGTCAATAGCCGACGCCCCCGGAAGGGCTCGGAGTCCCTCATGAATATCAGACAGAGGGAGGGGGAGTCCATTCGGGCCTACATCAACCGCTTCAATGTCGCAGCGCTGGAGGTCCGGAATTTGGACCAATCGGTAGCAATGGCCGCTCTGAAGGGCGGTCTTCAGAAGAATGACCTCTTGTTCTCCCTGGAGAAGAAATACCCCAGGGACTTTGCTGATTTGTTGGCTCGGACTGAAGGGTACGCCCGAGCGGAAGAAGCCTTCAAAATGAAGGATGAGGAGACCGTGAGAGAGCGGCAGGCGGGAGACTCGAGTAAGCCCGCAGTCGAAAAAAGGTCGAGAGAAGCTCGACCGCGTTCTCGATCCCCTCCTGGGCACAAGCGTGCCCATACTCCGCCCCGGGTACGTAGGCAGAGAAGTTCGGATCGTGGGGTTCGGCGGGGTTCTCCATCGGGAAGATTCCGCAACTATGCCCCCCTCAATGCCTCGAAGACCCAGGTACTGATGGAGGTCAGGGAGCAGCTCCCTAGGCCAAAGAGGATGCGCACACACCCCGGGAAGCTCAACCCCAACAAGTTCTGTCTCTACCACCGCGACCATGGCCACGACACGGAGGAATGCATCTAGCTCCGAGACGAGATCGAGGAGCTAATCCGACGAGGTCGACTCGACAGGTTCATCCGACGTCGGCCTGAGGGTAGAGAAGATCGGCCAAGGGCCCTGCCGCAACCTGAACCGCCAAGGAGGGAGGAGCAGCCCGGAGATCGACCTCCAATTGGGACCATCGACGCCATCACCGGAGGGCCTCAAGGAGGAGCAGACCTTCCACGACTACGAAACTCGAGAAACCTGTAAATGTATCGCTTACAATCTTGCCCTGAATCTAAATTCCTTTCGACTTTGTGTGTTCCTCCCATTTGGCATGGATTTGTTACGATTGGGGATAACCCCTTCAAACAATTAAGACAAGGTTATGTTAGGAACGAGAGGAGAACCTCATCCTAACATAAATAAAATGAAAGTCCGATTATCTTGAGATCGGATTGGGGGAGAGACCTTACGACATCCGAATGTGCCCCCACAGCCATGTCAGGAACAGGAGAAAAACCTCATCCTGGCATGAGCAAAGTCGAAGGCCCGGTTCTTTTAGACCGGATGGGGGGAGAGGCCTTACAACGTCCGAATGCGCCCCCACAGCCATGTCAGAAACAGGAGGAGAACCTCGTCCTGACATGAGCAAAGTCAAAGGCCCGATTCTTTTAGACCGGATGGGGGGAGAGGCCTTACAATGCCCTAATGCGCCCCCACAGCCATGTCAGGAATAGGAGGAGAACCTCGTCCTGACATGAGCAAAGTCGAAGGCCCGATTCTCTTTAGACCGGATGGGGGGAGAGGCCCTGCAATGCCCATATGCGCCCCCACAGCCCTGTTAGGGACAGGAGGAGAACCTCACCCTAACTTGAGCAAAGTCGAAGGTCCGATTCCCTTTAGATCGGATGGGGGGAGAGGCCCTACAACGCCCATACGCGCCCCCATAGCCCTGTTAGGGACAGAAGGAGAACCTCGTCCTAACTCGAGCAAAGTCGAAGGCCCGGCTCTCTTTAGGTCGGAAGGTGGGAAGGGCCCAGCAACGCCCATATGTACGCCCACAGCCGCGTTAGAGACAAGAGGAGGACCTCGTCCTAACCAGAGCTGAAACCTGTTACGACAGGAATGGGGGAAGAACCTCATCCCGGCGTCAATTAAAAGTCTGGTCGTTCGAAGATCAGAAGAGAAAAAGGGGGGGACTTTCTCCAACGGCCCCCTCGCAATAAAATTTCGTCCAGACTCCTACGGGAGCCGGACTTCGTCCATGACTTCAACCGCAAGTAGACTCCGCCTGGACTCCCACGGGAGCCGAACTTCGCCCCGACTTCGCTTACGAAAGCCAAACTCCCGTAGCCTCGCCAAGAGCGGAGGAAAAATTTCAAGCGAAAAAGAAAAAAAGAAGGTGATGGGTCACGTCAGCGACGAATGAAAAACAAACAGCATCCAAGATCCAGAGAACCCTGTCTCGGCAAGGACTGGGGCTCTCATCAAGAACCCCAGCTTTCAAGGAAGCTTTCAACGCAAGCCCAAGGTAAGACAACTTTCTCAGGGTAACAGAAGCTCAGACCTCCGAGCTCGAGCCCTGATGGGGGCACCAAACCCGAATGGCCCCTGACGACTCTACGACCACGGACGAAAAAGATGGGTCGATACGATAGCATCGGGTACCTCCGAACGACACAAGGGTCGAAAAGAAGCTCGACAAACGATAATTCAACACATGAGTAAAAAAGGTAGTGGAAAATTACCTTCTCGTATGCATTATAGAGCCATTGAGGTTGAAGGAAAGGGATAACTAAAAGGCGAGCCGGCGTGGCAACCATCGGTAACCTAAGGACGATGTCAAAAAAAAAAAAAAGAAGAAAAAGAAAAGAGAAAAGGAAAAAAGGGAATGCAACAACGATAATGACAAAGGAAAGAAGTTCGGCAGACAACAATTCGATGCAAAGTGCGGACGAGGTAATAAAATCTCTTTCTCATTTTTCAATCAACAAGATGTACGTTACAAGACCCGGAGGGCCAGAAAAGAATATACTATTACAAGGCTCGGATACACGACTTGGAAGAGATACACCGGAGGCCACTTCAGGCTGTAAACTTCTCTTCTCGATTTTGTCCAACTGTATTTTTTGGTGCGTGTGATAAACATGCTCGGCTTTCTCCTGCTCCACCTCTGGAATCCCAACCCTGGGGGGAAAAGAATGGGATAGAGTTCAGGAGGCAGCAAAGGCAACGGCAGCGGCGACGATGACCTATTTCAAGAAGAATCGGGGTTACCCCGGGGACAGCAATGGCGTCGGAGATATGCGCCATCACCGAATGCCCCATGACAACCGCCGTCCTAGGCGTTCCGGTAAGGTCGGCATGCGCTACTTCCACCGTCCCCGCAGCAAGTTTTACTGTCCCACCATCGGTGCCGACCGCTTCTGGTCCCTCGGCTCCGACGACATCAAGGATCCCGTCACAGCTTGTGACGATGACTCTACCCCCTTGACCGGTGTCGTCTCGATCAGCCACTTCGAAATTCTCAGGCGGAACGTCTTCACCGATTGTCTCTGTTATTAAACCCCTGTTGTTGAAGGGATTCTCCCTCGAGCCCCCTTTAAAGCGATGGGGACCCACGGCGGCACGACCGGAGAGCTCGCAGACTGCTGTTCTCCTCCTTGCGCCCTTCCAAGACTGTGGCATCCTCTTGAGATTGGCCTCCAGGGTGGAGGTCCTGGTGGGGGGACCCCTTAAAGAGAATCGGGGGACTGGAAATGGCGGAGAGCTGGCGAAGATGGCAAAAACCGATGCAAAGGATGCTCGGAGTCGAAAGGGGCACCGATGGAGTGGCTGAGTGGCTACGCTCTCTGGCGAAAGGAAGATGTCGTCCCTCTGGCGAAGTGAAGCCTCCCGAGGAAGGGTGGGGGGTTTAAATAGGCAACGGAGCCTAGCGCCATTATGGTGGCGGGTGTCCCTAGGCCAACCGGTGCTCACCACGTGTCCCGCGTGTCCCATTCACCGCTACCCGGGGTTGACTGTTCGCAAACTTTTATGGCACGATGCTTGGGATCATATCCCGGTGGGAGTTTCGAAAAGACTCTTCGAGTCGCCCTAATCAAAAAAAGGGCTCCGACATGCGTGCATTAAATGCCAACATATCTGAGGACGGTTGCGCGCGGACGTCAGGGGGAGAACTTCGACTGCGACGACCTCTCTGTACTTCATTCGAAATTCAAACTCGGAAGTAGGGGGACTGGTGTTGGGTATAAAATACCTTCAGCCAAAATTCTTAGTGGGATTGACCCTCACAAGTCTCTTCTGACTTTCGACTGCTATTGGCGAGCTCCCATCACTCCGCCCAGACTCCTACGGGAGCCGGGCTCCATCTTCGACTCCAACGACTGCGGACAGACTTCGTCCGGACTCCTACGGGAGCCGGACTCCGTCCACGACTTCAACCGCAGACAGATTTTGTCCGGACTCCTACAGGAGCCGGACTCCGCCCACGACTTCAACCGCAAGTAGACTCCTTCCAGACTCCTACGGGAGCCGGACTCCGTCCTCAACTTCAACTGCTGGTAAGCCTTGCCCGGACTCTTACGGGAGCCGAACTTCGCCTTTAATTTTAATTGCAGGAAGACTCCGCCCGGATTTCTATGGGAGCCGGGCTCCGTCCTCGACTCCAACGGCTGCAGATAGACTTCGTCTGGACTCCTATGGGAGCCGGACTCCGCCCACGACTTCAACCGCAAGTAGACTCCGCCCGGACTCCTACGGGAGCCGGGCTCCATCCTCAACTTCAACTACTGGTAAGCCTTGTCCGGACTCTTACAGGAGTCGGACTTCGCCTTTGATTTTAATTGCAGGAAGACTCCGCCCGGATTCCTACGGGAGCCGGGCTCCATCCTCGACTCCAACAGCTGCAGATAGACTTCGTCCGGACTCCTACGGGAGTCGGACTCCGCCCACGACTTCAACCGCAAGTAGACTCCGCCCGGACTCCTACGGGAGCCGGGCTCCGTCTTCAACTTCAACTGCTGGTAAGCCTTGCCCGGACTCTTACGGGAGCCAGACTTCGCCTTTGATTTTAATTGCAGGAAGACTCCGCTCGGATTCTTACGGGAGCCGGGCTCCGTCCTCGACTCCAACGGTTGCAGATAGACTTCGTCCGGACTGCTACGGGAGTCGGACTCTGCCCACGACTTCAACCGCAAGTAGACTCCGCCCGGACTCCTACGGAAGTCGGGCTCTGTCCTCAACTTCAACTGCTGGTAAGCCTTGCCCGGACTCTTACGGGAGCCGGACTTCGCCTTTGATTTTAATTGCAGGAAGACTCCGCCCGGACTCCTATGGGAGCCGGGCTCCGTCCTTGACTCCAACGGCTGCAGACAGACTTCATCCGGACTCCTACGGGAGCCGGACTTCATCCACGACTTCAACCGCAGACAGACTTTGTCCGGACTCTTATGGGAGCCGGACTCCGCCCACGACTTCAACCGCAAGTAGACTCCGTCCGGACTCCTACGGGAGCCGGGCTCCGTCCTCAACTTCAACTGCTGGT
The DNA here is from genome assembly GCF_000442705.2 of Elaeis guineensis. Lineage (NCBI taxonomy): Eukaryota > Viridiplantae > Streptophyta > Magnoliopsida > Arecales > Arecaceae > Elaeis > Elaeis guineensis. The sequence goes on from NC_025993.2 coordinate 148,235,641, forward strand.
AAGTCTTGCCCGGATTCTTACGGGAGCCGGACTTCGCCTTTGATTTTAATTACAGGAAGACTCCGCCCGGATTCCTACGGGAGCCGGGCTCCGTCCTCGACTCCAACGGCTGCAGATAGACTTCGTCCGAACTCCTACGAGAGCCGGACTCCGCCCACGACTTCAACCGCAAGTAGACTCCGCCCGGACTCCTACGGGAGCCGGGCTCCATCCTCAACTTCAACTGCTGGTAAGCCTTGCCCGGACTCTTACGGGAGCCAGACTTCGCCTTTGATTTTAATTGCAGGAAGACTCCGCCCGAATTTCTACGGGAGTCGGGCTCCGTCCTCGACTCCAACGACTGCAGATAGACTTCGTCCGGACTCCTACGGGAGCCGGACTCCGCCCACAACTTCAACCGCAAGTAGACTCCACCCGGACTCCTACGGGAGCCGGGCTCCGTCCTCAACTTCAACTGCTAGTAAGCCTTGTCCGGACTCTTACGGGAGCCGGACTTTGTCTTTGATTTTAATTACAGGAAGACTCCGCTCGGATTCCTACGGGAGCCGGGCTCCGTCCTCGACTCCAACGGCTGCAGATAGACTTCGTCCGGACTCCTACGGGAGTCGGACTCCGCCCACGACTTCAACCGCAAGTAGACTCCGCCCGGACTCCTACGGGAGCCGGGCTCCGTCCTCAACTTCAACTGTTGGTAAGCCTTGTCCGGACTCTTACGGGAGCCGGACTTCGCCTTTGATTTTAATTGCAGGAAGACTCCGCCTGGACTCCTACGGGAGCCGGGCTCCATCCTCAACTTCAACTGCTGGTAAGCCTTGTCCGGACTCTTACGGGAGCCAGACTTCGCCTTTGATTTTAATTACAGGAAGACTCCGCCCGAATTTCTATGGGAGCCGGGCTCCGTCCTCAACTCCAATGGTTGCAGATAGACTTCGTCCGGACTCCTACGGGAGCTGGTCTCTGCCCGCGATTTCAACCGCAAGTAAACTCCCCCTGAACTCCTATGGGAGCCGGGCTCCGTCCTCAACTCCAACGGCTGCAGATAGACTTCGTCCAGACTCCTATGGGAGCCAGACTCCGCCCACGATTTCAACCGCAAGTAGACTCCACCCGGACTCCTACGGGAGCCAGGCTCCATCCTCAACTTCAACTGCTGGTAAGCCTTGTCCGGATTCTTACGGGAGCCGGACTTCACCTTTGATTTTAATTGCAGGAAGACTCCATCCGAATTCCTACGGGAGTCGGGCTCCGTCCTCGACTCCAACGACAGCGGACAGACTTCGTCAGACTCCTACGGGAGCCGGACCCCACCCACGACCCCAACTGCAAGTAGACTTCATCCAGACTCCTATGGAAGCCAGACTCCGTCTTCTATTCCGACTACGGGAAAACCTCGCCCAAACTCCTACGGGTACCGGACCTCGCTACCGACTCCAACCGAACTTCGGCCGACAAGTCTGGACCCCCTGACAAGCCACAGTAACGGACAACACTGCTCCACTCCCTGCGGCGGACCCTATGTATCTCCATTACTCCCTGGCAGGCCGTTTTAACGGCCACGATTCTGCTCCACTCCCTGCGGTGGATCCTGTGCGATTCTACCACTCCCTGGCGAGTCACGGCAGCGGACGCCGCCCCACTCCCCATAACTGATTCCACGTGACGAGCCACGGTGATAGCCACGATCCCACTCCACTACCCTCCGTAATAAATTTCTCCTGACTCTGGGCGGCCCACTACTAGACAATTACAGGCGTCGCTATCAATTTGTTGCCCCCTCCGTCTATAAAAGGGGAACCCTAGATACGTTATTCTATAAGCTCTCATTTTTTACCTAGAAACTCTGCTAAAATTTTCGTTCGAGCGCTCCATTCTTGTTGAGGCAGAGAACTGACTTGAGCATCGGAGGATCTTGCCGGAGCAACCCCACCTCTGGTTTAGACTTCTTTTGCAGGTCCCGACGGCGACCGCGACTCCCTCGACTCCAGCTTCTCCGGTGCAAGCGGATTTTTGCACCAACAAAATCTAATTGGGTTATGAGATAACCAAATTACATAGGAGAATGATTCTTGGTTGAATTAGAATTTAGATTTGACTTAATTCTTAATTAGACTAGAATCTAAATAAAAGTGTTTGAGTTTCTATTTAGACTAAGAACTTTCATCTTCATGGATGCACCAAATTCTAATTGGATTAAGATTAAATTGAGTTTGACTCAAGCACCAAGAGAAAGTCCAAAAGGATTTACTCTTTCTCTAATTAGGTGATATTTAATCTAAATAGTTTAGACTTCAAATTAGATTTGATTTTCAATCAATTTGGGTCTAATCAATTCTTAATATGATTAGAATTGGTTAGAGTTTAAATTAGTTTAAATCAGCCATCTAAAAAAGGAGTCCCATAAAGTTAAAACTCCTTCCTTTTATGCACCAACCAAGTCCCGTGCTATACCAGATTTGAGCACCTATTTTTCTCCTCTTTTGTGTGAGGTTATGTGCATGAAAGAATTCACATTTCTCTCCTATTTCTGTAAGAAATCTAAGCACAATAGGGTTGTTGTTGGGCGGCACAAAAAAAAAAGCTAGAGTCCTAAGAGAATTGGACTCTTATCTCCTACTCAAAATCTAACTTCCCTTTGCCTATTTAAACATAGGTCATGATGGATGGTTAGGGACCTGATATGGATCAAATTTGACATAAAAAAGGAGAGGGTTTTGTGCATGGAAAAATCAAGGGAGAGGAGGGACGGCATGAAGGCCATAGGCATGAGGTAAGATGGTCCATATCTCTTCTTTATTACAAACAACCAAACGTTGATTATCAGGACACCTTCTCTCCCATATTTTATCCTAGTTTAGACATAGTTTCTCCTCTTCTCTTTGTCCAAAAGTTGGACAAAATTCTTACATCTCTAGCGTAGAGATTTGGTGTATGGATTTAAAAAAGAAAAGAAAAGAAATGATTATTCTCATAATCTCTAGCATAGAAATCATCATCCTCCTATTTTTTTCTTCTCTAAGAGTATCTTGAGAAAAAAGAAGATTTTCAACCGTTAAGATATAATCTTTGCAAGAGAGCTAGCACATCGGTGAGATCAATAAGCTTGTGATCATATCAAAGTCTCATATGGATACTCATAGAGGTCGGACACTTATGCGGCTTTAAAGGACCTTCGGAAGACATCTATGGTCATCAGTTTGTGGTGAAGATCGATCCATGCCAAGTTATGAAGCCTATTTATTTTTTTCTATTTAATTTCTGTATCTGAATCCTATCTCACATATGTCGATCCTATTTATGATTTTAAGATTTGATCTTATACATGCTTAGATTAAAATAGATTTAATCTAAAATTTTTTATATTTTGCTGCATATTTATTTGAAAATTTTTTTCATGCATGAAACCATGAAACTCTAACAGTGGTATCAGAGCTACATCATATGTATGAGATTAGGATTTAGATTTGAAATCTATAGAGAAAAATTTCAGATCTAAAATTTTTTTATGTAGTTCTGACATAAGGTTGTCCTGACATAACTTGTTATACTGAATGATTATCCTAGAATGATATTAAAATTTTTAATTAAATAAAATTTTAGATCTGATTTTTCAATATATATGTGATATATATTTTGTTGTTTAGATCTGAAAAAAGTTTTGAGATCTATTTTGATTCATATATATGATATATAAAAGCATGTTTAGGGCTAAAATTTATTTCTATAATCTGAACTTATTCATGTATATGATATATGTTTGTATGTATGATCTGAAATTATTTTGAGATCAAAACATACTTTTCATGTAAAGAATTTAGTTCTGAAAATTAGATTTAAGATCTGAAATTAATATTTGTGCATAAAGAATTGGTCATGGATAGATTAAATTAGGTCATGTAATTGGATTACATTTAAAAATTCTGATTTGATCATATTGGGTCTCAATCAATTTAGCAGTTGATCAAACTGAGTTAAGTGTTGATTAGGATGAGGTCAATAGAGCTTAAGATCATACAATTATTGTTGATTGAATCGATTGACATCCATATATAGATTCGATTAATCTAATGACCTAATTCGGCTTTATGGCTCAAATCTGATTCATCTAAGCTAACCTATTCAGATTAATTAATCAATTGGTGTCTAAAGTAAGTAATTGAAAGATGATTATTTAATTGATTCTGTTCGCTGAACTGATCAATTTATTGATATCTAAGGAAAGCAGTGGGGGGATTTCCACCAATCTCTACTTATCTGGTCAATTTGAAAGATTAAGTCTTAAATATGGTTGCTTGTTAGTTTGATTTAGTCCATGCCAATTAGATCAGTCATGTAATACTGATTATATGAGATCTAAATCCAAAATCTCTCTATAAATATTAAGTCCAATGGTCTTTCATCGTTGTAGATATGCGAGTGTTGATAAGTACATAAATTACCCATAAAAATATTAATTTATGGATCAAATTATTTTTATTTTTTTAATACTTCTTCATATATTTTACAGAAAAGAGGCGCACCAACATGAAGAGACCAATCTGCAGACTTAAAGGGATCAAACAGAATAAAAAATAGAGTCAAAATGAAATTAAAATCAAAATAAAAAATTTATCATATCAATTCCTAAATTAATGGTCCACCATGGACCATTTGGTCTTGGCTCACAAGGAAAAGAATTTTCTTGTTTTGTTCTAGGAGCACGTTAGGAGGAGTGTTAAGAGGAGGGGCCAGTTATTCAAAGCACTAAAAGAGAAAAGTTGGCTTTGGGGTTCATGCGGGAAGGGAGCTTCATGCTGGCACAAAGAAGGATGCGTGGAGATTTTGTGAATAGGCATAAATGGAGGCCCGTGCCAGGAAAAAAAAAAAAAGCGAGCCAAAATTCAAGTGGGGACGTCCATGGGTTTTTAACGCACTACATGTGAGCTGGTTCTCATTGGTTCCCATGTGCGATTGACGCAGATTCACGCGTAGAGGGAGCGAATGCGGCAAGGATGAGGACGCATATGGATTGACACGATGAAAGCCATAAACAGATCCACGGCTGGAATGTTGGATATTAAAATTTAAAAAAAATCTAGCCATTCACTTTTTAATTTTTAGTCTTTTCATTAGTCCCTCATCAAAAAAAAAATGAAATTCTCTCCTCTCCAATGCCTATAAAAAGGCTTCTACACCTCTTTATTAAGAGATCTCTCTCCACTCTATAATTCTTGTAGAGAATCCGTGTGACACACAGACATACCCATCTTTAAAATTTTTAGCCACATTATTTTTACTTTCTTCCGTCCTTCTAACATACGAGAAGGAGAGTCAGCCAGAAGAAGGTTGATCCCAAGCTAAGAGAGAGAAGTCTGCTTCTGTAAGAAATTTTATTTTATTTTCTGTTCAAACTTCAAGCCTTGTTAATGGTTTAGGAGTTGAAAATTTTTGTATCAAAATTTTTATTCAGCAATAAATTAGTTGTTCTCTTTCTATTTAATTTTTATAATTTTAATTTCTACAATAGGATAGTTTAAATTTTTATATCTTTTAATTCTATAATTTTTAATTTCTGTAAATTAAATTTCAGTAAGTAGAATTAGATTTTATTTTAATTTTTCTTCGGACTTCAATTCAACTATGTCTGGCTAAGCAATCCCTCTGGGATTTGCGATGAAGCTAGATCATGAATAGAAGCCTTCTCCTTTGAAATTTTTCTTTTCGAGTTTGTAATTTTAGAGTCCTTCTCCCTTCATCCTCTTATCAAGAAACTTGATGGGCTATCGTTGGATCAGAATCTCTTCATAGTCCATACTTAGTTCGGTGCAAAAGTGGATGATTGATAGAAGGCTCATAATTTTTTAAACCATTTCTTCTCTTTTTTTATGAAAACTTTGATGGGATATAGTTGAGTTAGAATCCCTTCATAGCCTATACTTAGACAACACAAGAGAAGTGAAGAAAGGAAGAGTCTCTTAATTAGAGTGAAAACAAAATGCTTGATGGATCATAGTTGAGTTAAATCTCTTCATGGTTCATGCTTGTTTATGTTTTACACCTTAATCAAGGGATATTATAAGAGAAATCATACGAAAACTCTCTAATTTATTGGTCTAGTGGATTTAAAAATCCTAGATCTTTGAGATAATTTATATTTATAATTGATTAGTTTACTATTTTGATCATTCGTAATTTAACAATCAATCTCTCTTTTTTTCCTTTAAAACTCGCCTGAGCAAGTATTTAAATACAATTAAAAACCTAATTCCTCATGGGATCGACCTGTACTTGTCGCACGTGCTATATTGCACACCATGCGCTTGCGGTAAATTTAAGAAATATCAAATTTTTGGCGCCATTGTCGGAGATTTGGCGTGTTTAAATTATATTTCGAATTCTTGTTCTTCGTGCTTTTAGTTTTAGTATTATAATTCTTTTCTGTCTTCTTTTAGTTATTTTAGTCAAATCTAAAATCTATCCTGATATAAGGTTGCCCTGGCGTAACAGAAAGTTATGTTGTATGGTTGTCCTAGAATAGATTTTGATTTACATTAAAAAAAAATCATTATCTTTAATTCTTAGATTTCTTCTTTAATTACTACTTTATTTCCTTAGTTAATTTTCTTCCTTTAATATAGATTAGATTTCCCTTATTATATTTAGATCGCATAAGTTTCATCTTTTTATTAGCTAATTTAATTCTTTGTTAGTTGGATCTTTTCATTTCTTTCATAACTTACTAATCCAAAACTCAACATTTAATTTAGTTTTTGCAATTAGATTAACATAAAAAGAAAGAAAGTACTAATCGCATAAGATTTAATTAATATAAAGAAACACCTAAACGTTAAAAACCTTCCACTTTATTTGGTCACCTTACTTTTTTTGCATTGTATTTTCATAATACATCTTAAAGGCATCACCCATTAATCAAATAAGGTAAAAATTTGATCACCCTTCCTTAGCCCATAAATCACTTTCTTGCATCTACATAACCTAATCCTTAAATAAAATTGATTAGACGCCAGCCCTAGGGACATTCGAGCTTGATAGGACAAGAAAATTCAAGAGTTGGACCGAATTCAAGTGGGTTAGCCTATCGGTGTCTAGAAAAGTGGTTCAGAAACTACGTTTCGAAGAAAGGTGGTTATCTAATTAGGTCTGTTGTGAAAGCACAGAAAATCTCTCACCAATCTTACACTTACCTGGCTAATTCGGTTAGCCAATTTCGAACTTGGAGTGCTCGAAGGCGACCTTGGCAGTTAGGAGCTGTCTAGAATTAGAAAAACCTTAGTCAGGACTCCTCTTCTTTTTTTCTCTTCTTTTGACTGAAAACTTGATTGAAAAAAAATCAAAATAAAAAATAGAAGAAAAAGTACTTTTTTCACTTCCTTCGTGGAGAAGGGTGTCGGGTCGACTAGTAAGAATTAATTGAATTTTTGTTTCAAATCTAAAAGCTTCTACAATGGGAGAACCCAATCAACCTCAAATCCTTAAAGATTTATGTTATCAAGTTGGTTCCATCCAACCTTCTTGCATCAGGTTGCCCTAACCCACCGCAAATAACTTTGAAATTAAACCTCAAATTATCAACATGCTTCCAAAATTCACGAGAATAGAAAATGCATACATATTCATTAGAGAGTTTGAAAAGATTTGTGCAACCATAAGGCTACAACAACTGTCAGAGAATGAGGTTAAGCTAAGACTGATCAATTTTGCCCACAAAGACAATGCTAAAAAGTAGCTCTATAGTCTTCCAAACTAATCTGTCACAACCTGTGAGGGTTTTGTAAAAGTATTCCTAAAGAAGTTCTTTCCCCATCACAAAACAGCTAGGATTAGGAATGAGATAAACCAATTTTACGAACTAGCTGGAGAATCATTCTGAAAATACTTCGATCGCTTTAAGAACCTCTTGACCCAATGCCCACACCATGAAATAGAAACCTGGAGGCTATACCAAATAATTTATGAAGGGTTAGATTCAAATTCTAGAACCATGCTAGAGTCCATGTGCCAGGGTCAATTCATGTACAAGGAACCCACTGAAGCCTGACAATTTTTAGAAGACCTAGCTGAGAAAAATTTACAATGGAAAACAACTAGAAAACCTGAGAAATCAATACCTTCGAGAAGAGGAATGCACCAAATTCAAACTTTTCTAGCTGCAAAGGCTAAAATTGCAACATTAGCATGTAGGTTAGAGGCCTTAAAACTATAGAGACAAGCCAGTGTGAACCAAATTTCTGCACCCATATGCAATGCATGTAGTGCAACCGACCATATCCTTGAAGAATACCCCTTCTTGATGAATCTAATAGAGAATGGATGTGCTCAGATAAACATCACATATCAGAGACTAGTGAATAATCCCTATGCACCCACATATAACCCAGGATAGAGGAATCATCCAAACTTTTCATGATCACAAAATCAAAATATAGGTGGTCCTAGTTTCAATCAGCAAAATCCAAGGCCTAACCCTGCGATGAACAACCCATCAGGCTTTAATAATAATGAAAAGAAACTTAGTTTTCTAGAAAAAAGTCTAGAAGTCCTGACCAAATCCAGTGCTGACACCAATGTCATACTGAGCAATTTCATGCAAACCACAGGTCAACTCATAAACACTAACACTCAAGCCATTGTCCGTTTGAAAATACAAGTGGATCAGCTAGCCTCTGCTATGAGTGAGCAAGAATGAGGTAAGCTACCTAGCCAACCTGAACCTAACCCAAGAAATCAAAATGATCCACGAACCCAACAAGGAAACCAAGTTAATCATGTGAATGCTATTCACACCTTAAGATCTGAGAAACAAGTGGATAATAAGGTAGATACCTCTGATGATAAAGAGAACTCATTTGTTGAGTCACCTTATGAACAACCTACTTTACAAATTCAAGCTCATAAAATTGATAGTACATCAAGCCCAAAACTCACAATTCCTAGAGCTCCTTTTTCAAATCGACTAAGGTCTAATAAAAAATTAAAATATTTGGATAAAATTTTAGAGGTATTTAAGCAAGTCCAAGTGAATATTCCTCTTCTAGATATGATTAAACAAATTCTGACCTATGCTAAATTTTTAAAAGACCTTTGTATCAAGAAAAGAATCACCAATGTACCTAAGAGAGTATTTTTAGCAGCAAGTGTGAGCTTATACTTATCTAATCATGTGCCAATAAAATATAAGGATCCAGAATCTCCGATAATTTTATGTGATATTGGAGAGACCCACATTGAGAAGGCCTTGCTAGATTTAGGAGCTAGTGAAAATATTCTTTCATTTTTAGTTTATAAGCAACTAAGATTAGAAAAACTTCTACCGACAAAGATCACATTATAATTAGCAGATAGATCTCTGAGGATCCCTAAAAGAATGGTAGAGGATGTTTTAATCAAGATTGATAATTTTATCTTCCCTGTAGATTTTATCATTTTCGAGACTGAACCAGTTGCGAATACCAAAGGTCATATCTCTATCATTTTAGGAAGATCATTCTTAGCTACTGCGAATGCTGAAATCAACTGTTGAAATGGACTTATAAAGCTATCTTTTGGGAATATGATCATTGAACTGAATATATTTAATCTTGAACAGGAATCCACCCAGCATGCTGATGTAAATATAATTCAAGAAGAAATTTATAAACCCATTGACATTAGCGATGAAAAAGTCAATTTCGAGTCTAGTTTCTGGCCAATCAATGAATCTGAAGAAATCAAGAAAATTCTTATAGATAATAGGAATAGCCAGAGATAAGAGCCTCCCATTAAACCAATCATAAAAATAGTTAAACCATCATTCAAATCATCAATAGAGGAGGCACCCAAATTAAAATTGAAACCCCTCCCCGAGCACCTTAAGTATGCATATTTAGGTCCAGAGGAAACATTGCCTGTAATTATCGCATCTGACCTAAATCCTAAACAAGAAGAGGAGTTGTTAGCAATTCTGAAAAAGAATCGTGAAGCAATAGGCTGGACCATGGCTGATATTAAAAGAATAAGTCCTTCTATAGTTCAATATAGGATACACTTAGAGGAAGAGGTCAAACCAACTAGAGATGCTCAAAGAAGACTTAACCCAGTCATGAAGGATATAATCAAAAAGAAAATCTTAAAGTTACTTGATAATAGAATCATCTACCCCATCTCTGATAGCTCGTGGGTAAGCCCTATACAAGTGGTATCCAAAAAGTCTAGGATAATAGTGATCCAGAATGAAGCAAATGAACTTATCCCAACTAGGATCCAAATGGGATGGAGGGTTTGTATAGACTATAGAAAATTGAATACTGCGACAAGAAAAGATCACTTTTGATTATCATTTATTGATCAAATGTTAGAAAAATTAGGCGGACAAGAGTTCTACTATTTTCTCAATGGATACTCTAGCTATAATTAGGTCCCCATAGCCCCCAAAGATCAGGAAAAGACCATTCATTTGTCCATTTGGAACCTTCGCTTATAGACGTATGCCCTTTGGATTATGTAATGCATCGACAACCTTCTAGAGATGTATGATCAGCATTTTTTCAGATATGGTTGAATGATTTTTAAAAATTTTCATGGATGACTTTTCTGTCTTTGGCCCTACCTTCTCCGAACGCTTAGATCATCTGAGATTAGTCTTAGAAAGATGTAAGGAGAAGCACTTAGTTCTTAACTAGGAAAAATACCAATTCATGGTTAGAGAAGGGATAGTTCTTGACCATGTAGTTTTGAAAAAAAGAATTGAAGTAGACAAAACCAAAGTAGATTTGATTGTAAATCTTTCACCATCCAAGTCTGTCAAAGAAATCCGTTCATTTTTAGAACATGCTGGATTCTATAGAAGATTCATTGCCAATTTTAGCAAAGTGGCTCGCCCATTAACAAATTTGTTAGCAAAAAAAATAAAGTTTGAATTCACTCCTGAATGTCTAGAGTCTTTTGAATTTCTTAAAAAGACACT
>NC_025993.2:148246679-148299415 GCF_000442705.2 Elaeis guineensis
CTTGATGGGTTATAGTTGGGTCAGAATCCCTTCATAGCTTATACTTGGACAAAACAAGAGAAGTGAAGAAATGAAGAGTCTCTTAATTAGGATAAAAAAAAATGCTTGATGGATCATAGTTGAGTTAAATCTCTTCATGGTTTATGCATGTTCATATTTTTACACTTAATCAAGGGACATTATAAGAGAAATCATACGAAAGCTCTTTAATTCATTGGTCTAGTGGATTCAAAATCCTAGATCTTTGAGATAATTTACATTTATAATTGATTAGTTTACTGTTTTGATCGTTCGTAATTCAACAATCAATATCTCTTCTTTTCTTTTAAAGCTCGCCTGAACAAGCATTTAAATATAGTTTAAAATCTAATTCTTATGGGATCGATCCGTACTCATCGGACATGCTACATTGCATACCGTACGCTTGCGATAAATTTAAAAAACATCAGGCATGCTACCGGTGTTGATTGTTCTCGACTGTCACAGTGGTTCAGTTTCATCGAGAACACGCAATCACTCTATTAGCAAAGGTTACTTCAGGGTAAAGATAGGATTGGGCCCAATAACTATTTGGTGAGGGACCCAATGACAGTTTTGCACCTGCTTGTGAACGATAATCTGACTTAATTAAGGAGTGCAGATAATAATTGTTAGGTGAGCTCACATAACTTAGAGACCAAATAGCTATAACATGTTTAGAGAAACACTGGGCAAAGAGTTATCCATACATCGTATTTGTATTATCAATAATTGTTAGGTGAGATGCATGGCGTCGGTAGGACCACAGCACCCACTAGAAATCCAGTTATCATGTTAGGATTTTCATTTCTCCACTCGGAGAGTGTGGGAGATCTGATAAAATAATGGGAGTCTCTTTTTGTATCTAAAAGTCTCTAAAGTAAATTATGAAATAAGTACAAATATCTAACTAGAATCTTTACTCTCTACTATTCATTGTGTCAGCTTCCAATCTTCTAGCTTAAATTCTAGATATCAATCGTCTAATCGAAATAATTATATAGACTGGCTCACAAACCTAAGAATCGTTCTTAATTTTAAAAAATTAAGCAATCTTCTCTATCAGATAATTTAATGTTAATAACATGTCCAACTCAAAATCAATGAGCTATACTTGATGAATGGATGGACAATGACAATAAAGATAGGTGCTATATGTTGAAATCCATATTAGATGAATTTCAACGTATGCATGAGCACATGTTTACTACCAACGATACATTGATTCATCTACAAGTGTTGTGAGATGATCAAAGTCGTACAGTCCATGTGATACGTGATGGGCAGTCAGTCTATGATCGTTATTTGATGATGATCAAAGACATTAAGGAGCTTAAAAGGCTCGACATGATTATGTACAAGGAATTACTTATGGATTTGATCTTGCGATCCCTGTTTAGTTTATATGGATAGTTTATGATAAACTACTATATGAATGATCATCTTGGTATCTTATCTGAATTGATCAAAGTGTTGATAACAAAGAAATATTGAAAGAGTTCAGAGGTAAATACCTGAAGAGCCTAAAGAAACAAAGACATATCTAAAGTAGGCATGTCAAAATTGTTCAATGCTATCCTTACGATTTTCTCTTCTCCCAGTTGAGTTATAGACTCTAGTAATTTTTATAGAATCTATAGAAGGTAGAGGGTTGAGGAAGTAACCCTTAAAATTGACAATAGAGCAAGAGTTGCTACTATAGCCATGGGTGTCTGTCCTTGTGATTATCGTTTGGATTTAGTTCTTAGAGACAATCTCTATCATTTGCATGGTGATGCATTTGTGAACTTAATTGAGCAAGTAGTAAATGCCATTGGATCTGAGAGATTTAGAGCTGAGATAAATTTTAAGTATATGTGAAACCTTAGGCTAAGTCATATAGGAGAAGAAATGATTAACAAACTGGAGAATTATGACTTTTGGGCTCATTGACTGTTGAATCATATCTAGTTTGTGCATCATCTCTTTGAAAAATATGACCAAGCTACTCTATGGGACAAGAGGAAAAGGATCATTGAGATACTTATCCTTGTACACATTTGATGTGTGTAGCTCATGTGATTACTAATAAAAGAGTTGTCTCTACTTTGTTACCTTTACGATGATCAGTCATGGTATGGATAAGTATATGAGATACAAATTTAAAATTTTTGAAAAGTTCAAAGAATTTAGATGTAAAGTAGAGAAACAAATCAAAAAATTTCTAAAGGTACTTCGATCGGATCGAGGATGCAATACCAAAGAAAAAATTTTTTGATTATCTCATAAAATGGCATAGTTTTATATTAGACCCCTCTTAGTACATCTCAGCTCAACGAGATAAAAAGAGTCATAGGAATATATGAGATTTGGTCCGGTCCATGATAAACATCACTGATTTATTTATGTTTCTTTAGGGACATGCTTTATTTCTATGGAATTGGATTTTCTCTAAACTGTTCTTATTACACCATATAAGATATGACATGGTGAGAACTGAATCTTGGTTATTTCAAGATCCAAGATGTCCAGCCTGTATTAAGGACAGCAGGTGGATATGTTAGAGGATAGGTCTATAAAGCTCATCCTAAAAGAGTTTGAGATACTACTTTTCTTCTGAAAGGATTACAATATGATTGTGACCCGACATGCTATTTTCTTGAAAAATTGTTTAACCAAGTTGAAGCAGTGAGAGGAAGGTTAAGCTCAAAGAGAGTGTCTTTGAAGAGCAGCGAGCTATAAGACCTAAAGAACTATTTATGATAAGCTAGTATAATACATATATTTCTTCTCCACCTCGTACATACAGTAGGATCTCCTATCCCTCAAAAATACTTGGATATGCTTAATAGAGGATATAGAGAAAATTATTTCTCATGAGAGATAAGAAACATAGAGATGATTCCAAAACCTACGATGAGGCGATGTAAGACATCGACTCCAAGAAAGGATGTGAATTAACTTTTCTAACTAGATATCTTTTGAAGATTTCTATATGAAGTAGCTTATGAATTTTATTTCTTGTAATATGAGATTACAAAATCTGAAATAATCTTAGAGTTGAAACATTCATTTTGATGATATGATCAAATTATTTGATTAGATATGAAGAATTATATGTTTCCAAAAGGATCAGTGGGAGTGTCCAATACTGACATCGATTAAAATATGGTTGAATATAGAATTCTCCATGAAAGACATAAAGCAAGCGTCCTGAGGATCTATAAGATAGATGCAATTGAATGCTTGTATTTTCACAGATAAAGTACAGAGAGTAGATGCTGAAAGGGTTCAGTATAGAAATCTCAGAGAGGGATCTGCTCTCTTCTCGGATATAGATGTATACCATATATTATACTTGAACTGATATAATTAATACTGTGAATATAACGAGTAGATATCAGTTGTGTCCAAGCTGAGAGCATTGGATTGCTATGAAAATATCCTTAAGTACTTGAGAAAAACTAAAAATTTATTCTTAATTTGGAGAAGGATCAAAGCTAGGAGTGGAAGGATACACCAATTCAGATTTTATGTCTGTCATTGATGGTAGAATATCTACATTATAGGTGTAATCATGTCGATATCTTGGAAGAGTTCCAAGCAATCGATCGATGGAAGCTGAGTACACTGTAAATATGTAGGATGTATTCTAGTTCTAATGTTGCAGAATTGGATGTCATGTCATCAGATTTATGACACTATACTACAAAAATAATGGCACCATAGTCCTTGCTAAGGAGTTTAGGTCTCACAAATATCCAAGCACATAGAACAGCAGAACACGCGACTATCTCCAGTAGAAATATATAGAGGTTCAGAGAGCAAACTCATATAATGTGGTTGACCCACTGGTAAGTCACTTAACTAGCCAAAGACTAAAGCTTGTCTTGAGAGGATGGGGCTTGGTACATGGCAGATTGACTTTAGTACAAGTGAGAGATTGTTGGATGTATGCCCTAAAAGTCAATCTTGGCTAATACAAATCATATTTTTAGAACATGATTTTGTACTTAATGGATATTTCTATTACCATGCATATTTATGTGTCCATGAATCATTCAAGGGATTAACAAGATGATGACACATTCTTAAAGAGTTGAAAATTTGAGATATGTGTAATTGCTCCTGATCATAGGATCATCATGGAGATGGTGATTGATCCAGATAGACCAAGGCATGGATCGCTTCCTTCGGACAGATGGGTCTCAAGTCTGTAGTGTAGTGACACTGGAGCGAGAGTGCAGGTGGTTGTTAAAGAACAACTAGCACTGAGTGTGACCAACACGAGAAGTCACATAGATGTCTGCTCACTCGTTATGACTTTCTTGATGCTGTAGTTGTATGACTAGTCTTTGACCTATGGTGCTACAGCTGCTCACAGTGAGGCTGCTGGATTTTGACTGACACATAAATATGTGTCTCAATGAGCCCTTGTAGTGGATGTTGGTAATAGTTGATCCACTGTAGGAGTAGGGTGTGTACCTAGATGAAATCTATCGATCATAGTAAAAGAAAGTAGTCTTATGAGATTTAAAAAGAGTCTTTAAGTCTATGGCCATAGCAGTGTGATTGATAAAAAAAATTTCTATAAGAATCACATATAGATTCGAGCTGATTGAATCTATCATATGACCGATAATGAGGTTTGACGATTTATCTATGATCTGCCATCTGGTTGGAACTCATGATAGAGGGACTATATCATATGTTAACGGCATCTAGAGATTCATCACATTTTATTCTGCTGGATTGCCACTACATACTACTAGGTGTCACTGATAGATTGTGAGACCTATGAGCATCATCTCGATGATGATGATCCTTAGTGGACAGAGTTGGAACAGTTCAAACCCATTGAAAAGAGTTTCAATGATATTGTGATAGGAATCACAATATATGTCACTACCAGATAGAATAGAACCTATGGAGTCATACACAAAGAGACTTTTAACTGATCAGATAGTTGAATTACGATTATAAATCATGATAGAATTTAATTATCAATTTGATTGATGATTAATCCAATGTAAAGTTGCATTAAGTAACTCGCTAAAGAGTTAGTGAGTTATAGGATGATTAATTAGCAATTAGATTGCTAATTGCTCAATTTGATTGAGCTATGGTGCTTGCATCAAGTCTAATTAAAATAGATTTAATTTGACTTGATATCGGTTTGATTTGATCAAACCTAATTGGTTATGATAACCAAATTACATAAGAGAATGATTCTGGATGAATTAGGATTTAGGTTTGACTTAATTTCTAATTAGATTAGGATCTAAATAAGAATATTTGAGTTCCTATTTGGACTAAAAATTCTCATCTTCATGGATGCACTAAATCCTAATTAGATTAGGATTAAATTGAGTTTGACTCAAGCACCAAGAGAAAGTCCAAAAGGATTAGGACTCCTTCTTTAATTAGGTGACATTTAATGTAAATAGTTTGAGCTCTAAATCAAATTTGGTTTTCAACTATTTGATCTAATCAATTTCTAATATGATTAAAATTGGTTAAAGTTTAAATTAGTTTAAATCAGCCACCTAAAAAGGAGTCCCATGAAGTTAAAACTTCTTTCTTTCATATGCCAACCAAGTCCCACGCCATACCAGATTTGAGTGCCTATTTTTCTCCTCTTTTGCGTGAGGTTATGTGCTTGAAAGAATTCACATTTCTCTTCTATTTCCATAAGAAACCTAGGCGCAAAAGGGTTGTTGTTGGGAGCACAAAACAAAAGGCTAGAGTCCTAAGAGAATTGGACTCTTATCTCCTACTCAAAATCTAACTCCCTTTGCCTATTTAAATATGGTCATGATGGGCGTTAGGGACCTGATATGGATCAGGTTTGATGCCAAAAAGGAGAGGGCTTTGTGCATGGAAAGTTCAAGGGGGAGATAGGGATGGCGTGAAGGCCATGGATGTGAGGTAAGATGGTCCATATCTCTTTTTTATTACAAACAACCAAATGTTGGTTGTCAGGACACCTTCTCTTCCATATTTTGTCCTAGTTGGACATGGTTTCTCATCTTCTCTTTGTCCAAAAGTTGGATAAAATTTTATATCTCTAGCATAGAGATTTGGTGCATGGTTTAAAAAGAAAAAGAAGAAAGGATTCTTCTCATGATCTCTAGCGTAGAGATCATCATCCTTCTATTTTTTTTTTTTCTAAGAGTATCTTGAGAGAAAAAAAATTTTAACCATCAAGATGCGATCTCTGTAAAGAAGCTAGCATCTGATGAGATCAATAAGCTTCTGATCAGATCAAAGTCTGTATAGATATCCGTAGAGATCAGACACTTGTGAGGCTTTAAGGACCTTCGAAAGACATCCATGATCATTAATTCGTGGTGAAGATCGATCCATGCCAAGATATGAAGTCTATTTTTTTTTTTATTTGATTTCTGTATCTGAATCCTATCTCACATATGTCGATCTTGTTTATGATTTTAAGATTTGATCTTATGCATGTTAGATTAAATTAGATTTAATCTAAATTTTTTAAATTTCACTGCATACTTGTTTGAAAAATTTTTGCATGCATAAAATCATGAAACTCTAATACCAGATCATTGCATCACAAATAGAGAAGTTGTAAGGTGTTATCATATAATTATCTTGCCCAGCAACCGCTTACTTCTTCTTATTCGACCTATTTGAGTCAAAGAGGCAATATACTGAGGATAATTTTTTTTTAGTGACCCTGCTTCTTATAGTAGAAGTATTCTGTCTGACTCTGATCGGACTTGGACTTCTTGTCTAACTCCGAGCATACTGCACTTTTTATTTTTATTTTTTTTTCTTAAAGGGATGACATCCCACGAAAGAAGATCCTCCCATTACATTCACTATCCTCTTGTGGAGTTGGTGATCCTTCTCAAAAGTCTGCAGCAACCTCAGTAAAATCATGGTAGTTGACTACAGGCTTCGTCATTCTATAATGACTGAGAAATGGGAGGTAAGACTTGGACAGAAAATTCAATATCACATTCTTCTAAGCTGTTTATGCAAGAAAAGCCGAGCTTGCTCAGATGCTCGATCTATTCGATCATATACAATACATGATCGGTGACCGATGCCTCTTCCCTCATCTGAGCATTGAAGATGGCATAATTAGTCTTGTGCCACTCAATATCATCAGGAGTGCCAAAGGATTCATTCAACACTTGTAACATTTTTTCTGGCGAGCATCCTCGAACTTGCAGCTGAATTCATCATTCATCGCAGCCGCATAATGTAATGCACTGTGGTACAGTCGTTGATCCACTTCTAGTAAGCATCTTGAATCGCACCGCATGCATTCAGGACAGGCTCCTCCGGTGCCGATCTGTAAGCACGTATAAGATCCGCTCATACTCTAGGACTATTTTTAATTTTTGATACCAGCTATCGAAATTGGATCCATCAACTTATCACTATCTAATAGTAATCGGAGCGACAAGGTGATGGCCATAATTTTATAAAAAAAATAAAAAATCTAATTAGTATATGAATTATTAAGGCCTAAGACTTAGATTTTAGTCTAAAGTTTCTTACTATTTTATAAAATTGACAGCCTCTACCTTCAATTCGAAGAATTATCTTAATTCTTTAGCAGATACTAGAATCCACACAGACTGCATACGGATCCAACTTTGGTCAGCCAACTCATATATATCTATGGATAGGTTCTTAATCAATTATTTTTTTAAACAATTTTAGTAAATAATTTATCCCAGGTACCTTTTTAGTAGGCTTTGGCCTCCACTAAAAGGTCTGGTTAGGTCCAACCATTAGCATGACATATTCAGCATATCTAACTAATGAATGATTAGATCTGACTTTGATCGACCAACCTAACCATCCATCAGAGAGACACGACTAAGTTATCATATTATGAATGATAATTCCAATAGCAGATAAGCACTAGGCCTTTGGGCCTCCAATGATTATTAGATTAATAGACCTATTATCATCCAACTTAATGGGAGGCTATGATCTAGTTATCACTATAACTATTTATTTTAAAGACTTAATAATTTAAAAGATTTAGTTAATATTTTAAGATAAGAAAGAGATTGATCAGCTAATCATAATCCTCCTACTGACTTCAGAAGTCAGATCAAAGAAAACTAAAGAAAGCTAGTCGAATCGACAAATCATAACTCCCACTGACTTCACCAAGTCATGAAGAAGACTACAGACAAGTCGTTCTAGGGGCATCTAAATCAGTCATACTGATTTTCTAGCTAGCATGGGTCAATCGAATCACTTAGCGATCTAATTAAAACATAATTTATCATATTGGCTAGGTAAATGAGATCGGTAGGAGGTCTGCTAAGCTTACTTTAGACACCATCAAAATAGCTAGGTAAGCTGCTGCTAATTAAAAATCATTGATCAGAATTGTCGAACTTATCTTAAACACCAACTGGTTAATTAGTTTTGATTTAATCAGCCTAATGACTCAGACTCGATCACTGAGCTACAATCAAAATCATTTGGTCTAATCAAAGATATGGACTTGACCAACTACAACTATTATATTGATTCTAAAAAAATTTGATTTGATCTAATTCAACTTTTGATTAGATTTAATTAATTTTTTTATTTAGTCTATTTGATTCTAACCTTAGGTCTAATCCAATTAAGAGGATCTGATCAAGCTAACCCATAGATCCATATTTTATGCATATACCATTAGATCTTTAATTCACAATTCTAGATCTAAATGACTCAACCCTTAATTCTCAATTAAGTGTATAATCAACATAGGTTAAGATTTAGGTTTAAAATAATTTCAATTTATAAATATTTTACATTATTTTATGCAAAAATTTTCTATTTTGAAATTGAGCCGGCTCATCCTTGGACTGAGCCAGCTCACTACAGTGGGTCAACTAAGTTTTGAGATTAGTCGACTCACTGTTAATAAATAGTAACCTATCTTATACTCAGCTACAACTGGATCGGCTCAGCAGAAAATTGGTCGACAAACCAGGAGACTAAGTCGACTCAATCCAAAATTGAGTCATCAGCAGGCGTGCCGCAACTATTGTAAAGTTTTAGATTGAAATATTTCATATAAACTGAAATAAAATCAATCATAAATAAATTTTTAGATCTCATCTAAACTTTTTATGATTTCAGATTTTATTTTTTATGATTAAAATAATTTTAATTATAAAGATTAGATATTTTTACTTTTCATATAATTTGTATCACATAAACAAAACTTAGGATTTTCAGATTTAGAATTTTGCAGAAAAATAAATTTTCTTCCTTTCACATTCTTCTCTATGGATATAATCATATGGTATCCCTACATACCATAAGAGCACTCCATCGAATGAAAAGAGAGGGTCTTTAAATCCTACTTGCTCCTATGACCGGAGGGCCTGGTGAAAAACCCAATCGAAATACTTGCTATCAGGATATCTAATCTAATCACATATCATATATGCAATAATTTAGATCTAATCTAAATCATATCAGATCTGATCACAATATTAGATTACATCTAAATCAGATTATAAACATCACATGCTTCAATTAAAATTAGATTTTAATACAACATACATACATATATATGTCATAACGAACCTACAGCTCTGATACCACTGAAGAAAATCGTAGGGGTTTCATGCATGCATTTAAAAAAAAATTCAACGTAAGAACTAGATTAAATATTTTCATCTAAAATGCAAGTATAAGATTTGATCTTAAAGCCACCTACAATAGGATCTGTGACATGTTATGTATAGCATCTATAAAATCTGAACTATAAAATCAGCATGCAAAGATCAAAACAAAAACATGTAGTAGATCGTATCTACTACAACTTGAGTTCTGAGCCCAATACCTAAGCATAGATAGTTATCACTGCAACTGAGAACATAGATCTGAGGGATCTTCCTCATTACTCAAAGTGCACGGATGTCTAGCTTCTACAGAAAATCCACTCGAAGATCTGATGCTGATCGATCTTTTCAGAGTGCTAGCTCAGCAAAGATTTTCTTTGATGGCTGATCGGGCTCCTTCGGATCTCACGGACACTTCTGAAAGATGTGAAGGATGTTGAGTAGGATGTGAAATGGAGGATGAATGATCAAGAGGAGACTCTCTACTCTGGATTTTCCCTCTTCCCAAAATCCTAGAACCAAAATCTAGGGCACTCACCCAAGAGGAGAACGGTTCTCCTCTGTTCACTCATGCCACAGAGGCCGCCCACCCCAGATACTTCATGCCCCACTCTCTGGTATTTTCTATGGTAAAGCCTCTCTT
Source organism: Elaeis guineensis (assembly GCF_000442705.2). Taxonomy (NCBI): domain Eukaryota; kingdom Viridiplantae; phylum Streptophyta; class Magnoliopsida; order Arecales; family Arecaceae; genus Elaeis; species Elaeis guineensis. The sequence continues at coordinate 148,256,940 of NC_025993.2, forward strand.
AAAATTGTCACACAAATCTGAGATCATTTTATGGTGGGCAATGAAGAGGTTGATAAGGATAAAGATAAGATTTATTTTCATTTAAATTCAAAACTCCTTTTGAATTCAAATTAAACTCCTCTTATCCTTATCAAGAGAGATGTTGAGGTGGGGTGTGAACTCTCTGTTTAGCATGAAAAACCTTCACACAACTCTAAATTTTCATGATGGAAACTCATGGGAAGAGGGTGGTTGGCGCATGAGGATAAATTCAAACCAATTTGAATTTCTTTTGATCCAGTTCGATCTAATCCAAATCAAAATAGGTTAGATCCAATTAGACAATTGAGCCTAATCTAATTAGATATTAAACCAACTCAATTAAATTTTAATTCAATCAAAATTAATCGAGCTCAAGTCTTGATCTAATCATGAATCAAACATCCTTAGCGATTAGTCATCTCATAACCTAATCGGATCAAACTAATTGAATACAATTCAATTAGACTTGTTCCAAACTATATTATTCAATCAAATTGAGCTAATCATAATTTAATTATTAATTAATCTTTTAATAATTGACTAATCTTAGCGAATTAATTTATTATAACTTTTGCATAAGGTTAGCTATTAATCATATTGATAGTTATACCCTTGAACGATTCTTAATCATCGATCAACCATCTGATCAGTCAAAAACTTCTTTTGAGTATAATCCATAGATTTGAACCTAAGTCAGTAGCATAAAATAAATTATCGTACCAATCGATGTGACCATCTAGTAATAGTATTCGACGTCTGGATAGGCCGAATGATTGCAAAGCAATATTCAAAAATCCTAGACTATAATTATCATATAATTTATCTCTTTGACCCTCAACATTTAGGATGACTTAGAGTTAAACTATCAACTCTTAATCAGTACATCCATAACGTGTCTCAACCTCATAAATCCTATGACTCCTCATAAGGGCTATCCTGATCAAGATTTTGTTGAATTGAAACACACGACTTACAAGGACTTCTCACATACCGACTTCGTAAGTACTTGACTATATCCAAAAATCTTTCATCACTGAATTAAAAATTTGATAGTCCGACATCAAAGCACAGTGAGTTGCTTATAAGTCACCGTGGTAATCTCAGATCGGAGAGATACTTATACCCATATCCTTCATGAGCTACTCTTGACAACATAGTGTTCTATAGTTGGATCACGTTCAGTGAGATGTACTCCTATATCTCACTTGCATGCCATACCAGTATCTTCACATTTCTTGGATAAGAGGATAATCAATCTATATGGCATACAACGACCTACATTTGATATAGCTATCATCTTAGTACTAGCATATCATTTAATCGCGAACACATTAAAGGACTAAACGATAAATCTTCGTTTATCGATCAAAATAATCCTAAGAGTTCAAAAATAAGATATGCAATTTTATGATAAAAAATTAAATAATTTTTATTAATAAATAATTCATATATAACTTACATATATGAGCACAATCATCAATAGACTGATGATTGACTTTGGAACACAATTCTCAACACTTGGTTGCCTCTCATCATGTAAATCCGATCTACAAAATCTATCTCTTTACTCAGATTATGGTGGTTCCAATGAAATAATCATTGGTAATGGGTCAGATTTGGAGATTAGACATATTGATTCTACAACACTTTCCTCCTCTGTGCCTCATTTTCATTATCTAATGTTTTAAGTGTTCCCTCTATTTAAAAAAATTGAATTTCTGTCTCTTAGTTTTGCAAACTAATCAAACTTCTATTGATTTTTTTCCTTCATTTTTTGTAGTGAAGGATCTGGGCACATGGGGGCGATTCTAATTTGAGGTATGAAGAGTAATATTGTTTATGAGATGCCATCCTCGATACATGTATCTCAAACTCAGCTACTAGCTATAGTTGGTATTCATAGATCATCATATGATCAACATAAGCATCTTGGCATCTTTCCACTCAAATTCTTTAAACATCTTTTGAGTCTGATTTACTATCCTCTTTAAAGTCCACTCCTACTTGATTTTGTAATTCGTGTCAATGAAATTAAAACCATCGCTTCCCTTGATGCATTAAGTTTGTCAAGTCATAGTCCTCTTGATATTCATTATATTAATGTATGGATCTGGTAGCTATGCAATCTATCAATGGTTTCATTTATTATGTAATTTTTGTTGACCACTATACCAAATATATATGGTTCTATCCCATTTAAAATAAGTTTGACATCATTTCCACTACTTCCAAAATTAAAAAAATTGGTTGAAAATTATTTTCACACTTTAATTGCTTTAATATTGGTGGTGAGTTCCAAAGATTTATTTTTTCTATCATCATTCACCTTCAAACCCTTCTCACATACCCCAACCCAACATAATGGCTTGTGGAGTCATAAGCATATTGTTGACATTAAACTAATACTATCACATCAAGCATTTCTCCCTTCATATTTTTGGTCCTATGCTTTTCAAACAACTATCTGTTTAATTAATTGGCTTTCCACACAAGTTCTTAATCTCAAATCATCTTTTGAAGCATTATTCAATGTCCATCCATCTTATACTAAATTTTGTACCTTCAAATGTCTATGTTATCATTGGCTAAAGCTATACACTAAATATAAACTTAATCATTGATCTGGATCTTGTATTTTTTTTTGGTTATTCACTTCATCAAAGTGCTTATAAATGTTATCTTAGTACCAAAAAAATTTATATCTCGCATCATGTTGTCTTTGATGAATCCATATTCCTTTTTTTCTTGCATTGTTAAATCTCCTCACATGATCACTTGAATATCTCTGCATAGTCAACTTCCTCACAAATCAACTCTAGTCCTCATTTCATGCTACCCACTTCAATCAACCAAAGTCGGTTGTTGTTCTTAAGCAATAACATATCTTATATGATACTTTGTATGAAGAAACTTGACCTCCTTCAATGTCATGCTCAAGGCCCCAAGTGCATCTCTTCCATCACACTTGCGTGACAAATCTTCCTCTCCAACTAAATCTCTTTATTCACCTGCAAGTATTTCTCATGTGTCCCTCAAGAGTCCTAATTTCTCATCTTTGCCATCCACCCATGAAATGCCCAACTAACCCTCTTCCTCCTTTTCACCACCATCTATTTCCACCTCTAACCCAATCCCACACTACACATATCCTATGATCACAAGGTCCTAAAATAATATCTTCAAATCTAAATAACTATATGGAGTCACGAAACATTCCCATCCCCTGCTCAAGAACCAGCATGTGCATCTTAAGTTTTAAAGGATCCTAACTGGTGGCTGCTATATTAGATTAATTCTATGCTCTTCTTCAAAATGGCACTTGGGAATTAGTTTCATCTTACCAAAATCAAAATATAGTGAGATGCGAATATATATTTTGTATGAAATGAAATTCTGATGGTAGTATTATTCGCTATAAAGTGAGACTTGTCACTAAGAGCTTTTGCCAAAGATGATGACATATTCAGTGTAGTGGCATTAGTAAAAAGGTGTGGGCATTTTAATAACTAGATGTAAATAATATATTCTTGCATGATAGCCTTATTGAATAGGTTTATATGCAACAACTATCAGATTTTATTGATCACTCATTCCCTACGTATGTATGCCGATGGGCATGGTATCAAGCTGTTAGCACCTTTTATTATTGAGCACAACTTTATTCAATTAAAGTTCGATCTTTTTATATTCATTTATTCTCATGGTGGTATTACTGCATATATATGTGGATGAGTTTGATTTTCACCAATAACAATAATTCATTTTTGCATGAGTTTGTTTAAGCTCTTTCAAAGAAATTTCTCTCTAAAAGAACTTGGGGACCTTCATTATTTCTTAGATGCTGAAGTTTTACCTATATTTTTTAGTCTTTTTGTCTCTTAACAAAAGTATATCGGATTTACTTAATCGTATATATAAGTTTGGAGCTAAAAAAGTTGCTACTATTTTTTTTTTTTTTTTTTTTTTTTTTTTTTTTTTTTTTTTTTTTTTTTTTTTTTTTTTTTTTTTTTTTTTTTTTTTTTTTTTTTTTTTTTTTTTTTTTTTTTTTTTTTTTTTTTTTTTTTTTTTTTTTTTTTTTTTTTTTTTTTTTTTTTTTTTGCTACTAATCCCTTGCTACAACTGGATGGGGCAGCCCGCCAACAAGATGCTAGATTAGTGATGAGTTTTTAGATATGGTTGCACAAAAGGATCAACTTTGTCTGTAAATTATGTAAAATAGAATGATATCTTCCTACATATAAGTTGAGATTCTAGAGTAATGCAAATAAAAAGATGAATTAATAATATATGTTAATTTATTCATAATCAACTACTATGTTGTTTAATAATCACATATCTTTCTTTATTTTATTCTAGAGTAAATTTATACTCTCTCTAGATAGCCATGACTGGATGCTGAAGTCCTCAATAAAAATGAAAAGAATTTAAGACAATGCTAAAGAGGGACGTCCATAAGAAAAAGGGTTTGATAGAAAACAATGTTGCTCATATTTGTCCTCCTAATGTAGATCCTCATCAATGGAGGGAGCTTGTTCATTATTGGTTCTTCGAGAGGGGATATATAATTATATACACTCATCATGTATCTTATATTATATTAATTAATAACATAAATTGTATATGTATATAAGATATATCATATTATTTATTTTATTTTGTAGGCACATTTTGATATTGGTAGAGCTACATGAGTAGCTCTATCTATTCCTTATACACCAGGGTTCAAAAACTACATACGACATGGATAAGAATTTGTATATTTCTTTCAAAATCTTTGCATATTATAAACTTTTTTTAGACTAATTTGTTGTATATATAATCCTTCTGCTTCTTAGTAAAATTACATATAATATATCGCATATTATGTATAATGGATCGTATATTTTGTTCTTTTATTTTTTTTTAGATGAATAAGCATGGAAGGGAGCCTAGTAAGGTGGAGTTCTACAGCATAACTTATATCCATCGAGATGGCCATTTTATTAGTGAGAAGTCCAGAGATATATTTGTGTATATTGATAATCATTTAATATATTGATAATTATTCAATTTTTAATTTTAAGTATAAAATTAATATATATGTTTTGAATATAAGAGAGAACTTTATCTCTTGTTATAGAGCTTGTAGGTGAGTCCTCAACATCTATAGAGATAGTCGTATTGAGGCCTAAGTGATGACAGAGTTGCTGGGACTAGACCGTTATGGTCAAAAAGAGATTATGGAGTTAGAGTCATCCCACTCAATTATCTGAAATACGTCGATATACCAAGATGCTAAGAGAGCTCTAGCAATGTAGATATTTATATGCTTGAGATATGGATGGAGATGCAGATAGAGGCAATAAGACAGAACTATGACATAATGATATCCTCCATGAGGACTCATATTGAATAGTTGATATTTGCATTATAGATGTTTGTGGACTCTTTTAGGATATATATCTTATTATATTTATATTTTTATATACACTTAATCATTTAATTTACATTATGATTTTCATATTATCAACTACTAATATTTTTATATCTTTGTTGTAGGCTCCTTATAGTTCCAGCAGTCATAAAGTTGATGACGATCATTCTCCTATGAATCACTGATAGCCCGATGTCTCTATATTTTTTTTAGTTTTATGAAGGTAAATTTCATTTGATTTTCCTCTTCGATTATGGGTTGTAATTAATAAACATGATAAGTAATGTATTATGACTTTATTATATTATATGGAGTTTTTATTATAACTTTATGTTGGTGTTTGATTTTTTTATATTATGTGAAGTTTTTATTATGACTTTATGTTGATGTTTGTTTTTTTAAAAATTTTGGAAAGGCTTATATATTTTGTATAGTTTAATAAATTATTTTTGGATTTTTTCTAAAAAAATATTACCGATGCTTTATAGCATCAGTATTATATATACTTACCGATGCTTTAAAGTATTGGTATTGTATAAATTACTGACACTTAAAAGTATTGGTAAGTACTGATGTAGAAAGGCGTAATGATAGTTGGAAACAAGCTTTTCGACATGTTAAAATATCGACAACTCATTAAAACATACCATGATTAGAGATGCACATATGCATCAATCATTCTCGATGCTTTCATTAAATGTCAAAAGAATAATTTTTCATTCTTCACTTACCGATGCATTTTCGATGCTTCTAAAAGCATCGAGAGTGAATTTTACATTCTATTAGCATCAAGAATAGTAGTTTTTAGCATCGACAATGATCTTGAGTACTGTAGTGCATCAACTCTCAAAATCATTGAAGTGCTATCAAATGTGTATTTCGATATCTTGAGGAAACCATTTATCATGACTTATAGCTTGGATATTTTTCTTCTCCCTCTCATCATGTCTACTCTGATACCATTTGGGTGGATGAAGAAAATGATCGCAAACCCACCATGACTTATATTCTGTATTTTGAAATAATCTTATCTTATGGTGTTCATGGAAGCAATGGTTTGTCATCACCCGATCATTTATTAAAAATGACTATTAAGCTATTGCTGCTACACCCTTCGAATTAGCTTGGGCTCAGTCACTTCCACAATAATTTAGTGCGACAATATTAGCACCACATATGTATGTGCTCATCTTATATTTCGCTCCAAGATGAAACATATATTGAAAAATATGTCCTAAAGCTAATCATCTAGTTGTAGATGATTGTGCTCCTTGTATGTATATGATTATAAAATAATAAAATTATTTAATAAATTCATCATAAGGTGTGTATCTTCTTAGATGAACTCTTGTATTATGATGAATCCTTAGAACTACTTACAATCGATAAGAAGGATTTATCGTATAATTCTTAAACTTGTTTACAATCAAATGATATATTATTAATAAGAACAATAATGTTTATCAAATATAGGTCATTGTATGCCATATGGATTGATTATCCTCTTAATCAAAAAGTGTGGAGATACTGATATGGCATACAAGTGAGATGTAAGAGTACATCATCACTGAATAGTAATCAAATTATAAAGTACTCTGTTGTCAAGAGTAGCTTGCGAAGGATATAGGCATAAGTATTTCTCTGATCTGAAATTACCATGGTGACTTACAAGCAACTCACTGTATTTTGATGTCGGACTACCTGTATTTCTAATATAGTGATGGAAGGCTACTGAGTACAGTCAAATACTTGTGAAGTCGGTATGTGAGTCAAGATGGGATTGATCTCTCTGTATTACAGTAGTTAATACATCACTATATTTTAATTAAGCAAAATCTTGGCCAGGATAATCCATGTGAGGAGTCACAAAATTTGAAAAAGATTGAAATATAATGTGGATGACTATTTCAGAGTTGACAGTTAAATCTTAGATCACTTTGAGTATTAGGATCAAAGAATGAATTATGCGATAATCATATTTCAGATTTTTGAATATTATTTTACAATCATTCGGCCTATCCGAATATCGAGTATCATTGCTAGATGATCACTTTGATTAGTATAAAAATTTATTCCTATACTACCGACTTAGGTTCGAATCTATGAGTCATACACATTAGAAGTTTCTATCGATTTGATGGCTAATCGATGATTATGAATTATTGATGGATATAATCGTCAATATGATTGATGATTAATCCTATGCAAAGGTTACAATAAATAATTTATTAAGAATAGTAAATTATAAAAAATTAATTAACAATTAGATTATTAATTAACTCAATTTGATTGAATAAAGAGGATTAAATCAAATCTAATTGAATTGGATTCAATTAGATTTAAACCAATTAGGTTATTAGATGACCTAATCACTAAGGGAGATTAGATCCTGATTTGATCAGGACTGGGTTCAATTAATTTTTGACATGATTAGAATTTAATTGAGGTAGTTAAGTGCCTAATTAAATTAGGTTCTCATATTTAATTGGATCTAACCAGATATGATTTAGTTTGGGACCAAATAGGAAATAACCAAGAGTCCAAATCAGATTGGACTCTTCCCTTGCGCCATCTTTCTTCACAATGCCATTCTTTTCACATAAGAATAGTTTTTGCATGAAGCATCTCCATGCAAAAGAAGGTTTTGGCCCCTTCCTATCTAATACCCAAAGAAGGGATAAAATCTGATTTATATGGTATGTTCAAATTGGATTTGAAATTTGATACCTTATAGGGATGAGGTTTGATCTCATCCAAACTCCTTGGACTCCACCATCCATAGAGCCTGTTGCGGCCAATCCCCCCGTCGCCCGATCATCGAGGTCACGCACTTGCAAGAGAAATCCTCACAGACCAAAGATGCCTCCGACGAGGACCCTCCGACGGTCAAGTCAGAGAGGAGACTAGGCAACAGTGAAAAATCAGAGGCTCAGCTCGAGAGGACTAGAGAGAGCTTGGGAGCTGGAGGGAGCATCAGAGAGCTTACCAAGACTGTTGCCTTACCCTATTTTATAGTGGAATACGGCATGGTCCCGCCATTAATGGTGCAGACAACTGGAGAGTTGTCAAATCGTCGGGGGCTGTCAAATCACCGTGGACTGTCAAATCACAGCGGGTTGTCACAATCAACCCATGTCCTTGGCAGGACAATGCTCCAGGACGGTCGCACAGCACGTCTTTGACAAGACAGCAGTCCATAGCGGTCGTATGGTATTTGGGAGGGCTGGCCGACCATACGTCGGTATTCGGCTGTTGGGACGTCGGGTGATGATCTGGAGACACTGTCGGCTGGTCTGGTGCCTTGCTTAAGTCAGACGTCGGCTGTCACACCCGACAGTGAGTCGGTGATTTGAGCTCGACCGCTCAGTCGATCGAAAATAGTATGGGTCTGCTCGACCGATACACCTTCGACCGGATATTGTCGGCAGCTATTGTCGGCAGTCGTCAGTCGGTCCGATCGGTAGAGTCAGGCGTCGATCGGATAGATCCGAGGGTGAGTCAGTGTAGAGGGATCGATCGGTATGTCCCAACAGTTGCCCCTCCCACTCTTGAGTCGGATATCGTGTTGGCCAGCGTTTCCACGTGGGTGACGGCTTCAGGCGAAAGGAGTGGTTAGCTACCACGTCATGCTTCGACTCTGGCATCCCATCACGTCATGCTCCGACTCTGGCGACTGTACCAACGAATGGCCCAGTGTCAGACATCCCATTGGAAATGTGAATGGCCATCCCCTTGGGAACACGAGCCGCCGTCTCCTTGGGAACACGAACCACCATCTCCTTGGGAACACGAACCACCGTCGGTTAACAAATTCTGAGAGCGATTTTTCTGCCACGTGTCAGGGGGCTATTGGGCCGAAACTGTTCACATGGATGGAGGCGACGTGGCTCGATCTGGGGGCTGATGCGTCAAACCGTCGGACCGAGGAAGAGCCCAGGCACTGCCACATGTCGGCATCCAGGAAGCCCTCGTTCGGTGTGCTTTCATCTCGACCGTTGAAGGGCCTTATATATATGCGGCCACTTATATCCAAAACTTTACAAATCCATTTCTGGCACTGAGACCTTGTGGAATTGTCCCTCAGTTCCAGGTAGTTGTCTTCGTGCTCTCCCTTCAAAAGCTCTTCTTGAAGTTTTGCCTATTCTTGTCTTCTTGCCTCCTTCCTCCTTCGCCATTTTCTTTTTGTTCTCCTTTCTGGGGCTAGCATCATGGCTAGAACCTCTCCTCGAGAAAGTCAGTCGGAGAACCCGACCGATGATTCCCGATCGACCCCAGAGATGGAGGTTTCTTCACTTTTAGGGGCAAACATCGAACGGCTCAGGGAGCAATACAGTATCCTGGAGTAGTTCGAACTCTTCGCCCTTGGGGCCGAGGGTCGGGTTAACAACCTACCTCCAGGCCAGGTGGCCTTCTATGTCAAGGACCTTCGGGCAAATCTTCGCTTTCCGATTTTGGAGTTAATCCGGAACGTTCTGGATTATTACGGGCTTTGTTCGGTGCAACTGGTGCCGAACTCAGTCCGACTGATAATTAGCTTTGCGTTGTTGTGTCGGCTTTTACCGACCTATCCTCGTATCTCTCTTTTTCGGGCGTTCTTCGTCCTCCGACCCCACCCGAAATCCCGAGGGTGGTGGTTCTTCAATCTCTGGAAGGATCTTTCGTTCATCATCGATCTTCCATCATCGATCCACGGGTGGAAGAACCAATTCTTCTTTGCTTCCTCTTCGCTTCCTTGGAGGTTTCCTTCCCACTGGGGGGACCCTCGGACACAGCCGAATGAGAACAGTCGGGTGGAGGATGGGGATCGAGAGGACTTTCATCGACTGAAGGATGTGTCGGTGCTGAAACAGAGGGAGCTCGTCACCGAGCAAGCTCTGTACGATGCTGGCCTAAGTTCGGCTCCTCATTTAGGTACATCTCGATCTGTCGGTCGTCCTTTGTCTTTTCTATCCATCTTCAGACTTGCACTGACCCTTCGTTAAAATTGCAGGGATGCCGTTGAGAGTGAGGCTGACCGATGCCGACATTCGACAACATGCGGCGAGGAAGAGGCCGGTGCCCGGGGTCGGACCATCGCGGCCTCCCAAGAGGCCTCAGATATCATCGCCAACCGATCTTGCGACGGTGGGAGCACAGTCTGACGCCGAACGTGCATCGGCTACGAGCCAAATATCACTCTGTCGGTGCCGACGATGCCACCTGAGGCACCGTCCGAGGAAGGGGCGGTCGAGGGGGCAGCCGAAGGAGCGTCGGCTCTCCCACCCACGAAAGAGGTTCGGGCCGAAGCACGTGAGCCCGAACGACCTGCAACGATGGCCGTTGCGGCCTCGGGAGGGACCCAGTCGAGCTCGAGCTTCTCGTCTCTCTCTGATTTTTGGGCCTGGGCGGTCGGATGAGGGAAGGCTCTGATGGTGCCGGGTGACAACACAAGGTCGGCCGGTCGAGCCGCGTCATCCGACGTCCAGCTTTCCGAAGGAGCGTCGGCCCTGGCCAACTATGATTTGGCCAGGAGGTTGTGCCAGGCAACCATTCTCCCGGCCGACTGGGAGATCATGAAGAGTCGGCCGGTGTCCGACATGCTTTCTTCCTTCTATCCGACTATGATCCAGGTGAGCTCCTCTTCCTTACTCCTCTTCATTATTGTTTTCTATCAGTTCAATTTTCTGACAACCAGCCTTCTGCCTGCAGCTGATCTACAATATATCCGAGCTGGAGGTCGGGAACTGGAGGTTCGGTGACGTCCGGGCAGCCTGGAAGAAAAAGGCTGAGACCGCCGAGGCTGAGAAGGCGACGCTGGTCGACCAGTTGAAGTTGTCGGTCGACTGTGAGGCTAGGCTCAAGGAGGAGATCTCTCGACTCACCGACGGCCTAGCCGCTTCGAAGGCCGAACTTCAGTCAGCTCGTGAGTAGATCCAATGCAAGACCCGCTCCGTTCACCGACTGCGGTAGAAGCGGGACGGCTGCATCAGGGACCTCGAGGTCGAGCGCGAGCAGCTTCACGTTAGCCTGGAGAACCTGGCCAAGACCGAAGAGAACTTGTCCTCTGCCCAAGCCGATGCTGACATAGTGAAGGCAGAGACGGAGTCGGCCAAGGAGGCACTGAGTCGGGCGGTGGAGGACTTCCGCAGTTCGGACGAGTACTGGGAGGATCTCCTCGAGAGCGGCTTCACCTCCTACCGGGTGGGGTATGAGGACGCTTGGGACGTGATTCAGAGTCTGCACCCTGAGCTCGACTTGAGCGGCATCGTCCCTCCAGTGTCGGAGGACCGAGCCGCAGAGGAAGAGGCCGACCCACAAGCCGCAGAGGAAGGGACCGACCCATTGCCGACAGAATGAGTGGCCGAAGATGAGGCGGCTCCAACCCCCGGTGCTACTCCGACCCGAGCGGGCACACCAGTTGCTCCCGAGCTCGACCCGATGGAAGAAGTCGACTCCGACAAATAGTCAGAGTATCTGCCCATTATCTTTGTATTTCTTCTTTTATTTCTGCTTTGTCTTTGATGTTTGTAATCGGACTTCGTCCCAATTTTGACTTAGCAAAATCAAAGACTTTTCATACTTTTTTTCGTGTGTGGTTCAATGTGTTTGATCGTCCGAACCATCTCTGAGTGCATAGGTCGTAGCTCCGATATATCCCACTAGGACATTCGGTAGAGTCTAGCGTAGCCGATCAAAGTAGTCAGTAGCGTGCGCCCCGCCAAAGGCAGAGCAAGCCTCGATCGCAGGTCGGTGTCCCGACTATCATGCTGGTTGCATAGGATTCGATGGTCGAGTGTCATCCCGACTGTAAGTCGAGTGTCCGTCGCCCGGGCATTGGTCTGGCGCGCATGTGGGGTCGGGTGTCAGCCAATCTCTGAACGTGACTTGTCGACAAGATCATCCCGTAGAGTCTAATAGTCGAGTAGCGTCTGACATATTCGGATTGGATAACGATGACAAGTCGAATATCCACTGTCCGGTCCTTGGTTGGGCATGCACATCGGGATGTATGATAAATGGTGGCAAGCCGGATATCCTTCGATCGATCGTGATCGGGTCGGTATGCCGCAAGTGCGACGTAGTTTGTCGATACGATCATGTCGTAGAATTTGATAGTCGAGTCATGTCCAATGCATTCGAATAGGATAACGATGGCAAGTCGAATATCTGTTGTCCTGCCCTTGGTCGGGCGCATGCGTCGGGATGTATGATAAACGGTGGCAAGCCGGATATCCTTCGACCAGTCGTAATCAGGTCGGTATGTCGTAAGTCGAATATCCGTTGCCCAGACCTTGGTCGGATGGGTACGTCGCGGCTGCCTTGGCATTTTGCCCTTTCTTAGTCGAAAGTTGGCAAGTTAGCCAGCCGCATTGGTCGAAGCCCTTTGCCTTCAGAGGTGGGGGTCGTCGTAGATATTCCGCCCCTTCGATCCCCATCGTAGAATTCGATGTGTCGTCGGTGATCGAAATGTAGATTGAGCCGTAGATTCAACGATCGAGCCGTAGATTCGACGATCAAAGCGTAGGTTCGACGATCGAAGCGTAGATTCGACGATCGAGCCGAGGGTTCCCAACGAGATGTTGGGCTGAAGTCGGGGCATCGAGGCTCGTACTTCTGGCAAAGGCCGACCTTCGACGGAGAGCCAAACTTTGTACTCTGGAGTTTCGAAATTGTATTGTATTCCGAGTAAGTACATACAGAACTCATTGATAATACAATTTCAGATTGTCAGCATTCCAAGTCCGGAGAATAGCCGCCCCTTCTAAGGTCTCAAGTCGTTAGGTGCCCGGCCTGTAGGTGTCTGCTACTTTGTAGGGTCCTTCCCAGTTCGGGGAAGTTTTTCTTGATCCTGAGGCTTTGAGACTTCCATCTTTCTTAAAACCAGGTCTCCAGGTCTGAAGGATTTTGGCTTGACTTTAGCGTTGTAGTATCGAGCCACTCTTTGTTGGTAGGAAGCCATGCGAAGTTGAGCCTCGTATCGAAGTTCGGGAAGGAGGTCCAAGTTAGCTCTCCGACACTCGGAGTTACCTGGCTCACAGTATTGCTCGACTCTAGTGGATGGTAGCCCGATGATAAGTGGTATATTTTTATATTTATTGAAAGTATTTTTGATAATTTATGGTGCTAACATCTTCTTAAAAATCCTAATTTCATGAATTTATCAAATTTTTCTAAAAAATAAGTGATTTTTGAAAAAAATATGAAATTAGATATATTTATAAAAAATAGATGTTAATTTAATTGAGTAATTTAAGCATCAAAATGAAGAAAAAATTTTGAAAAATTTAATGTATATTTTTTTTAATTTTTTAGATAAAAATCGAAGTGAAAATGAAGCTAAAATATCCTAAAAAAAAGATATTACTTTCGATGCACAGTGGACCGGTCGGTCGGTCCACAGAGCCAGGGCGCGGTCCATAGGAATAGTTACACGGTCCACAGGCACAGTTCACAGCGAGAGAAAGATCCTGGGTGCGATCCAACGGTTGAGATTCAATCCGACCCAGATCCGACGGTTTAGATGCGTTGCCGACTTTGAATAGGACTCATTTGCGCGATCCGACGGCTCAGAAGCAATCCATCACGCGATCCAACGACTGTTATCGCTCCCGACCGTGTTAAGGACTCTTTTGAGCGATCCGACGGTTAGAACTTCATCAGAACCCAGATCGGATAGCTGACATTTGATCCGACCCTGATAAGGATTATAACTCTGATTTTTGAGCTGATCGGGCGGTCCAAGCTTGATCCGATGGCCAGAAAAATTCTTAGAAGATTAATATATTTTCTAAGGGTTTTAGGACTCCTTTTGTGATCAGAAAAATATGAAAAAAATTACCTATAAATAGGAGGTCCAGGAATAAGCTTGGAAGGAAAAAAAAATTAGAGAAAAAGCAAGGAAAAAATAAAAAAAAAATTCAAAGAGCTTTAGGGATCAAATATTAGGAGATTATGGAGCTAGAGAGCTTGATGCGTGGCTAAATCCCTTCAATCCAAGAATATGATGAAGCCTGTAAATAGATTTTTATTTTTTATTTTTTATATTTAATTTTTATATAATAAAATTATACTTTTATTTTATATCTTTTTATTTTCTTTTGAGGTATTGATCCAGCCTACACGGTCTATACCCTCTATTGACGTGCCGTGATCCCTAGATATGGTACGTGCTTTGAAGAGATAGATCGTGGTATGTTAGATTAAAATCTTAGATCTTGTAATTAAATTTAGATAGTTTATACTCCAACAGGACGAGCTGTGATCTACTGATACAGTCTGTACCCCTTAGAGATAAGCTATGCTAATATCTTAATCACAAGAAATAATATTGCAACATAAAAAAAAAAAAAAAAAAATCTCTTTGCATGATGGATTTAGAATTCTTGGGTTATTTCTCTGAATTATTTTTTTTCATAATTTAATTTACACTGTTGATTTTTTTTTGCTATTCTATTTTTTTGTTAATCCTTCTGCAATCAATTCACTTTTTATCTCTTCTAAAAAAAAAAAAAGATAATCGCCTTAGATCTCCGTGGAAATGATTCCTACTCATCCTATCTATATAATTTGAGTTGATTTTTATTCTTGACCGCCTACGACAGCGATCAAATTTTGGCACCGTTGTCGGGGATCTATGCACGATTATTTAAAAAAAAAATTTATATTGACACCACATAATCTACTCAAGGAATTAGATATTTAATCACAAAACCTAAAAAATAAAACAAATCAATTTACTCTTAACTAACTATCAAATCTGGTCATCTTTTCTTCTTGCATTACATAAATTCATAAAACATCTTAAGGGCACAAACCCTAAACAAGATAAGGTGGAGATTTTATCACCCTCCCTTGGCCCACAAACCACCATCCTGCATATTGCATTGACCTAAATCTTAATTTAAAATCAATTAGATGTTGGCCCCTAAGGACTTTCAAGCTCAATAGGACAAGGGATCCTAAGAGTAAGATCGGGTTAGGGTTAATCAGTTTGACTGGTGTCTAGGAAAGTGGTTCAAGAACTACGTCCTGAAAGAAAGTGGTTATTTAATTGGTTCCATTCGCTTACCTGGCCAACTCAGTTGGTGTCTAAGGAAAGCAACGGGGGGACCCCCACCGACCTTACACTTACTTAGCCAGTTGAGTGGCTAGTCCTTTGCCTGGAGTGCTCAAAGGTAATCTTGACAGTTAGGAGCTGTCTAGATTTAGGGTTATCCTTAGCTATGATTGATTGCATAATGTGATTACTAACCTACAAACTTTAACCCTAAATAAAATACTCTTCTCTAACATCTCTAGATTTAGGACTCCTTAGAACTCTCATCTCTAGAACTCTTCTTCTTCTCCTCTTTTTCTCTCATATATTAAAATTAAAAAAAAATTAAAAAATTAAAAAAAATTAAATTAAAAAAAAAATTACTGGGATAAAATGAAAATTATCAGACACAATCTAAAATCTACAAGCCTATAAGGTTACTGAGGAAGAAATGGATTCCAATAGACAACCTAGAACTCTGTTGGACCTGTATTATTCGATTAGCTCTGTCCAACCATCTAGAATTAGATCCTCAACTAACAATTTTACAATTGATTCTCAAATGATTAACATGCATCCAACATCCACTGAAATTGAAAATGCATACATTTATTCAAGAGAATTTGAAGATACTAGAATTGCAATTTTGACCAATAGAATTGAAGCCTTAGAATTCGAAAGACATATCCAATTTAATCAAGTGCTAGCACCCATGTGCATTGGATGTGATGCACCAGATCATGTTGTGGAGGAGTGTCCTTATTTGATGAACCCAACCCAAACTGAGCTCATACAGGAGAGTGCATTCAATGAAAGCTACATAAATGAACCTTATGCACCAATCTATAACCCAGGATCTAAAGGTCATCCCAATTTTATATGGTCACAAGATGCAACATTAGGAGCCCATAATTTTTATCAATCCTATCTATGGCCCAACCAAACACTGAATGATCAACCATGTTTAGATCTTGAGGAAAGAGTCAACACATTAGAAAAGAGTCTAGATATCTTAGCGCAATCAACCTCAAATATTAAAAATACCCTCAATAATTTCATGCAAATTACTGACCAATTATTTAAACAATTGGGCCAATCAACTATAGCGATTAGTAAACTAGAAGAGGATAAATTATCAAGCCAACTAGAGGATGACCCTAGAGCTCAGAATGGTCTAGAACTTAAAGACCAGTTCAATCAGTTGAGAATATTCAGGTCTGAGGAACTGGAGGAGATATCCGAAGTTGATAATAATGAGATATCCACACCTAGTGACCATTACACTCAACTAAACCCAAAATTAATTGTTGAACCCCTCATGACACTGGTTGAATCTCTGCTTAAAAAGGAAGAGGCAATAATAGGAGATCCAGAAACACTTTCTCAGCACATCGAGTATATAGATCTAGATCTCTTAAAACCCCGACTAGTACTTAAGTTATATCTAGATCTAATTATAAAGGAAGAATTGTTAGTTATCAGGAGAATGAGTCATATAATGGTCCCAAGTAGAAAATACCTTGAGGAAGAGCCTGAATCATGTAGAAAATTATAGACTCATGTTAAGATTCGAGCAGGAATAGGATAGACACTCTTTTAGCGTCTGACTGAAGACGTTAAACTTAGCACTTTTTAGGAGGCAACCCAAATTTTTTTTACTTTGTTTTAACTGATCTTCATTTTTTTTAAGAATAAAGGACCGCTCTGTATGGAAGAGTCTGTCAATAATCTGGTCTGGCTGAAGACTTAAAACTTAACGCTTTTTGGGAGGCAACCCAGTTTTTAATTTTTGCTTTTACTTTCTTTTGCATTATGTTCAGATTAATCAAGGCTTGCTTTGTATGGATTTGAAAGCAATATTGGCTAAAATAGAGAAAGCACCAATTTTGAAAAAAGCTTCTGGATCTGATGACATCCCTCCTTTTTCTTTCTCTTTTTATGCACCATTCATTTTTCCTACTCCATTGAAGATAATGTCGATTAAGTTGAAGGAAAAAATATTTTTAAAATATTTAAAAAAAAATATTTTCAAAAGTCCTCAAGTAAGTTAGTATTTAGCATTTAAGCACCAGATTACATTTAAGAATTGAGTTAAACCAAGCATATTTTAAAAGAAAATTGATGTACAGACTAGAGAGTTGTGAGATTTCGAGGGATCAAGTATTAAGAAAACTCAATAAAGAGTTAAGTTTAGAACATAAATAGTTTTCTTTGAGCATTTTTAAATTTTTCTACCAGTATCAAAGAAGAGTTTACTTCTTATGGACTTATGTAGGATAACTATACATTTCTTCATATATTAAAAAAAAAAAATTTAAGTACTTCATGCTGAGTAACCGGGCCTCTTTGCCTAAGCAAGCATTGAGTTTCGCATCAAAAGGTATGAAGGGCAAAAAGAAGCTTTGTTGTAAAGTTAGTTTTAACCCGTAGCCTGTTTGATTCGAGTAAAAAGGTTCAAGGGGTATTTTATATCTAGTACCCTAAAGCCATCTGGTTTGAGAGTCATTGACTGAAAACTCGCTATGTGGGTCAAACAGAAAGCTTAAAGGGTTAAGACACTCAATAGCAGTACAATGTTAAAAAAAAAAAATCAATCAATAAATGAAGGACAGAAGTAACAATATACTTGTCTATATGAAGGTTAATAATTTAGAGATAAAGATAGTGATAATTTAGAAAAGTTTAGAAAAGATTTAGTATTCTTAGTTTAACTCTTATATTGACTAGTATTAATACTCCAATGACATACCTCATTTATACTCTACTGAACATCAGTGGCCTTTTTAAAATTATTTGGTGAAATTTGAGACTTTAAGTTAAATGGTACTTAAATCTAAATTCTTTCTTTACTCGAGGATGAGCAAAGTTCAAGTAGGAGAGTGTGATAAGTGGTATATTTTTACATTTATTGAAGGTATTTTTGGTAATTTATGGTGCTAACATCTTCTTAAAAATCCTAATTTCATGAATTTATTAAATTTTTCTAAAAAATAAGTGATTTTTGAAAAAAAATATGAAATTAGATATATTTATAAAAAAATAGATGTTAATTTAATTGAACAATTTAAGCATCAAAATGAAAAAAATTTTTGAGAAATTTAATGTATATTTTTTCTAATTTTTCAGGTAAAAATCAGAGCAAAAACGAAGCTAAAATATCCTAAAAAAATAAAAAATATTACCTCCGGTGCACGGTAGATCGGTCGGTCGGTCCATAGAGCCAGGGCGCGGTCCACAGGAATAGTTACGCGGTCCACAGGCGCGGTTCACAGCGAGAGAAAGATCTTGGGCGCGATCCTACAGCTGAGATTCAATCCGACCCAGATCCGACGGTTCAGACTCGTTGCCGACTTTGAATAGGACTCATTTGTGTGATCCGACGGCCCAGAAGCAATCCATCACGTGATCGAACGGCTGTTATCGCTCCTGACTGTGTTAAGGACTCTTTTGCACGATCCGACGGCCAGAACTTCATTAGAACCCAGATCGGATGGCTGACATTTGATCCGACCCTGATAAAGATTATAACTCTGATTTTTTAGCTGATCTGGGCAGTCCAAGCTTGATCCGACGGTCAAAAAAATTTTTAGAAGATTAATACATTTTCTAAGGATTTTAGGACTCCTTTTGTGATCAAAAAAATATGAAAAAAATTACTTATAAATAGGGGGTCTGGGAATAAGCTTGGAAGGAAAAAAAATCAAAGAAAAAGCAAGAAAAAAATAGAAAAAAAATTCAAAGAGCTTTAGGGATCAAATATTAGGAGATTATGGAGCTAGAGAGCTTGATGCGTGGCTAAATCCCTTCAATCCAGAAATATGATGAAGCCTGTAAATGAGTTTTATTTTTTTCTTTTTGTATTTAATTTTTATGCAATAAAATTATGCTTTTATTTCATATCTTTTTATTTTCTTTTGAGGTATTGATCCAGCCTACACGGTCTATACCCTCTATTGACGTACCGTGATTCCTGGATACGGTACGTGCTTTGAAGAGATAGATCATGGTATACTAGATTAAAATCTTAGATCTTGTAATTAAATTTAGATAGTTTATACTCCAACAGGATGAGCTGTGATCTACTGATACAGTCTGTACCCCTTAGAGATAAGCTATGCTAATATCTTAATCATAAGAAATAATATTGCAACATAAAAAAAAAGAAAAAAATAAATCTCTTTGCATGGTGGATTCAGAATTTCTGAATTATTTCTCTGAATTATTTTCTTTCATAATTTAATTTACACTGTTGATTTTTTTTGCTATTCTATTTTTTTGTTAAACCTTCTACAATCAATTCACTTTTTATCTCTTCTAAAAAAAAAAGATAATCGCCCTAGATCTCCATGGAAATGATCCCTACTCATCCTATCTATATAATTTGAGTTTATTTTTATTCTTGACCGTCTACGACAGCGATCACCCGATCTCCAGTGGGATCATTGCCTCTATCCCAAAGGCCAAGTTGAAAGGAGTTTCCCCGGATGGGACACGGGGTGTCGTTCGGTATGCCCACAGGATCGAGTGCAATTTCTCGACCCAGAGGCCTCTGGCTACGTTCAATCGGGTCTTCAGTCCATGCAGAATGGTCCGGTTGGTCACTTCGACTTCCCCATTAGACTGTGGATGTCCGATCGAAGTCAGTCTGTGCGTGATATGAAATATCGTACAGAACTCTCTGAAGTTATGGTTGTCGAACTGTCGCCCATTGTCGGTGATGATAGTATGCGGCAGTCTGAATCTGAAGATGATGGACTTCAGGATAAAGTCTTCCATCTTGGACTCGGTGATCTGCGCCAAAGGTTTGGCCTCCACCCATTTAGTGAAGTAGTCGATCGCGACAACTATAAACTTTCTTTGGCTAGACGCCGGAGGGAAAGGGCCGAGTATGTCGACCCCCTATTGGGCGAAGGGCCATGGGGCGATGATGGAAGTCAACTGGCTGGCAGGTCGGTGTTGCAAGTTGGCATACTTCCGACATGGATCACACCTTCGAACCAAGTCAGCCGTGTCTCTCTTCATGGTGGGCCAGTAGTAACCCTGCCGTAGGACTTTGTAGGCCTAGGATTTGCCTCCCAGGTGACTCCCGCAGATCCCTTCATGGACCTCTCTAAGCGCGTAGTCCGTGTCCGTCGGTCCCAGGCACCGCAGCAAGGGAAGGGTGAACGACCTCTTGTAGAGCCGCCCATCCATCATTATGTATTGGGAGGCCGTCCACTGGAGTCGCTTGGCTTCTGCAGGATCTTTGGGGCTGGTTCCGTCGGTCAGGTACCAGACGATCAGATCCATCTAGCTTGGCTCGATCATCAGTTGCAGCACCTCCTCGGCCCCGTCGATGCTCGGTTGCGTGAGACTCTCCACGAGTGTCCGACCCAGGGTGCCATAGACGGACGTCGTGAGCCTGGAGAGTGCGTCGGCCCGAGCGTTCTCCGACCTGAAAATATGGGAGATCACGAAATACTTGAAGTGTGCCATGAGATCTCTCATCTTTCAAAAATATTTTACCATGGTCGGGTCCCATGCCTCGAATTCATCTTTGACTTGCCCCACAATTAGCTGGGAGTCGGAGAAGACTCTGAGACTGTCGATCCCGAGCTCCTTCACCATTCTCAAGCCAGCGAGAAGAGATTCATACTCGGCTTGATTATTGGAAGCTTTGAAGTCGAATCGGAGGGCGTACTCGGTGACCACCCCCTCTGAGTTGGTGAGCAGGAACCCGGCCCCGCTCCCTTGGGCATTGGAAGCTCCATCTATGTGTAACATCGGGGTTGACCCGAGGTCACATTCGGAGATCGCAGCATCTTTGGAGCTCCCATCTTCCGACATTCGATCGGCTGTCGGGCATTTCGCAACAAAGTCGGCCAGGACTTGGGCTTTTAAAGTAGATCGCGGTCGGTACTGGATGTCGAACTCGCTCAACTTCACCACCCATTTCGCCAGTCATCTTGATATGTCGGGGCGATGGAGGATCGCCCTCAGGGGCTGGTTGGTGAGGACTATGATGGTGTGTGCTTGGAAATATGGGCAGAGTCATTGCGCGGATATGACCAGGGTAAATATCATCTTCTCCGCCCTCGAGTATCGAGTTTTGGCCCCGTGGAGTATCTTGCTGGTATAGTATATGGGCTGGTGGATTCGGCTCTCATTTTTTCGGACGAGTACCGAACTAACAGCCTCTGGGGAGGTGGCCAAATAAAGGTACAATGTTTCTCCGATCTCTGGCTTTACAAGCAGGGGTGGAGAAGCCAGGTACTTCTTTAAATCTTCAAAGGCTTGCCGGCACTCACTCGACCAAGAGAAGTCCTTCGTCTGCCTCAGAATTTTGAAGAACGGGAGGCACCTCTCAGCCGACCGAGAGATGAATCGGCTGAGCGCGATGATCTTTCCATTGAGCTGCTGCACCTTTTTTTGCTGTTCGGGTGTCGCATGTCGATGATCGCCCTTATCTTCTCGGGGTTGGCCTCGATTCTGTGTTGAAAAATGAGAAACCCGAGGAACTTTCCCGAAGCTACCCCGAAGGTGCACTTAGTAGGATTTAGCTTCATCCGATGTTGTCGAAGAGTGCGAAAGGTTTCTTCCAAGTCTTGGACATGGTCTGAAGCCTGTGTGCTCTTCACCAGCATGTCATCCACGTACACCTCCATGTTGCGTCCGATTTGATTCTTGAAGACTTTGTTGACCAGGCGTTGGTAGATCGCTCCGACATTCTTCAGACCGAAGGGCATCACCCTGTAGCAGTAAAGGCCCTTGGCGGTCACGAAGGCCGTATGCTCTTCATCCTCGGGCGCCATTCAGATCTGGTTATATCCGACGAAGGTGTCCATGAAGCTAAGCAGTCGATGTCCGGACGTCGCATCCACCAGTTGGTCGATCTTCGACAGTGGGAAGCTATCTTTCGGGCAGGCCTGATTCAAGTCGGTGTAGTTGATACAGATCATCTACTTTCCGTTGGCTTTCTTCACCATGACAACATTTGCGAGCCAGTCAGGATAGGTGATTTCTCTGATGAAGCCCACCTCGAGCAGCTTGTCCACTTCTTCATCGATGGCCCTCTGTCTTTCGGGGGCGAAAACCCGTTTCTTCTGTCTCACCAGCTTTGCACCAGGGGTGATATTAAGTCGGTGAGTCATTGTCTTCAGAGGTATGCCGGACATATCCGCTGCCGACCAAGCGAATACGTCGGCGTTAGCCTTCAACAGTTCTACCAGCTGCCGTCGCTCCGGGTCGATCAACTGCGATCCGACCCAGACGACTTGTTCAGGATTCTCTGTCATTGGGATGGAAATCAGCTGTTCAGCCAGTTCACCCCGCTCCTCCTCTTCCCGTTGGTCCAGCTTGTCGACCGTCAGGGAGTCCTTCGATTCATTGCTTTGAGTAGAGATTTGGAAGCATTGCCGAGCGAGTTATTGATCCCCGCGCATCTCTCCAGCTTCATTTTTAGTCGGAAACCGAACCAGCAAGTGATACGTCGAGACTATCACTCTAAGGGCATTTAGTCCGGATCTTCCAAGTATGGCGTTGTAGGCCGAAGGTACTTGGACGACCGTAAATGTCATGTGGATGGTGCTTTGTCTTGGTTTGGTCCCAGCTGTCACGGGAAGAGTAATTTTTCCTTCCACCGCGATGGCTTCTCCGACGAAACCCACTAGGGGCGTAGAGACTCTCCTGAGTCGGTCGGTCGACAGTCGCATTCGAAAAAAGATCGAGTAAAACAAAATATTAGTTGAGCTTCCATTATCGATAAGAATCCTTTTTACATCATAATTCGCTATCGTTGTCGAGACAACAACAGCGTCATCATGGAGAGTTTGGATTCTTCGAGCATTCTCATCTGTGAAGATGATTGCATTATCCTGGCGCGGCCTCTTCGTCGACTCTTCTTCAGCAGTCATCCTCTGATCCAGTCGTTTGGAGATTATGTTGATGACCCCAGCCGTAGGCTGATTATTCGCTGCCTCTTCAGTCGATTGGGGTTGTCGGTCGTTAAGGGGCCGAGCCGGCGGATCCCTTCGGTACTTCTCGAGATAGCCTCATCAGATGAGGTCTTCTATTTTATCCTTGAGTTAGATGCATTGCTCGGTGGTATGATCGCGGCTCCGATGGAACCGACAGTACCTTCTCTGATCGAGGCCTTTTGCCTTCAAAGGCGGAGGTCGTTGCAGATATTTCGCTCCTTCAATCTCCATTATGATCTGCGCACGAGGAGCAGAGAGAGGAGTGTAGGAGTCATACCTGTGATGCACCGGCTTCGGACTTCACCATCGGGGCGATCTCAGGCTCCGTCGTCGGGGCGAGATCCGTTTGTCGGTCAGGGGCCTGCTGGGTTTAGCAGGAGCCCGACTTTTCTTGCGCTTCTCCTTTTGGCCCATGCTCTCGGTCAGACGTCTGTCGGAAGCTCCTTCATCCGCGCGCATGTATTTATATGCGTGCTCTAGCAATTCGGCATACGTCCGGAGGAGGGTCTTGTCCAGAGAGTATGTGAAACGGGATCCCCTTAGCCCCCTCTTCATGGCCGAAATAGCTATGTCTTCGTTGAGGTCCCGGACCTCAAGTGTGGCCGCATTGAATTGGGCCACAAAGTATCGTAGAGTCTCATTTTCTCCCTGCTTAAGAGAGAAAAGACTGTCCGAGCTTCGTGGTGGCTTCCGACTGGTGTTGAAATAGACCACGAAGGAATGTTCGAGCTGCCCGAAGAAGTGGATGCTTTTCGAGCAGAGGCTGGAGTACCAGGCCCTGACAGCTTTGCAGAGTGTGACGGGGAAGCCGATGCAAAGGAGGGCATCGGTTGCCCCTTAAATCATCATGAGAGCTTTGTAGCTCTCTAGATGGTCAATTGGGTCGGTGGAGTCGTCATAAGGCTCCACATGGGGCATCTTGAACCAACTAAGGATCGGTTTATCGAGGATGAATCGGAAGAGAGGTTGGGTGGTTCGAAAGTCGACGTCGTTCGAAGACTTCTGACCATCGGCCTGGAGCTGAGCAAGCCGATGGTCGATTTCCTCGAACTTGCGCTCATAGTCGTCTAACTGTCGGTGTTGAGAAATTCCAGGGGTCGATTTTCCCGACGAATTTGAGAGTGAGATGGACGGAGTCCGCGGCCGCTTCTCCTTCCTCGCTCACTCCAGATGGGAAGGAGAGGGATGCCGAGACTGGTGGGTGTCACGCTGAGGCCGCCCCCCTTCTCGGTGGGAGTGATGAGACGGCTGCTCTTGAGGAGGAGATGGAAGTGGACATGGGCGTCGGTGGCTGCTTCTGGACGGCATAGGATGCGCCGTCGGTTGCTCTACCGGCGGTCGCGGCAACTAAGTTGGTTGTTGTTGGAGATTTTTGACCGCATCCATTAGAATGATCATTTGCCGCACGATCGCCACGATCTGTGCCTCCGTGGTCATCGTCGGGTGCGGAGAACTGGGCTCCACCATGGAGGGTGAAAAAGAGGGCTCTTCCCGGTGGGAAGAGTGCCTCACCGACCTGGTAGCTCTCGATCGCTGAGCTCTGATTTTCGTCATCTGGAGAGGTCTCTTCAAGCTTCTGTGGAGCTTGTTGTCTTACCTCTGTCGAGCCCCTACCTGGCGCGCCAAAATCTGTTGCGGTCAATCCCTCCGTCGCCCGATCATCGAGGTCGCGCACCTGCAAGAGAAGTCCTCACAGATCGGAGATGCCTCCGATGGGGATCCTCCGATGGTCAAGTCAGAGAAGAGACTAGACAATAGTGAAAAATCAGAGGCTCAGCTCGAGAGGGCTAGAGAGAGCTTGGGAGCTAGAGGGAGCGTCAGAGAGCTTACCAAGACTGTTGTCTTACCCCCTTTTATAGTGGAATGCGGCATGGTCCCGCCATTAATGGTGCAGACAATTGGAGAGTTGTTAAATCATCGGGAGCTATCAAATCATCGTGGGTTGTCAAAATCAGCCCATGTCCTTGGCAGGACAATGCTCCAGGGCGGTCGCACAGCACGTCCTTGACAGGACAGCAGCCCATAGTGATCGTACGGTATTTGGGAGGGCTGACCGATCATACGTCGGTATTCGACTGTCGGGACGTCAGGTGATGATCCGGAGACACCGTCGGCTGGTCTGGTGCCTTGCTTAAGTCGGACGTCGGCTGCCACACTTGACAGTGAGTCGATGTTTTGAGCTCGACCGGTCGATCGGTCGGGAACAGTATGGGTCTGCTCGACCGACACATCTTCGGGCGGATATTATCGGCAGCTATTGTCGGCAGTCATCAGTCGGTCCGATCGGTAGAGTCGGACGTCGGTCGGACAGGTCCGAGGATGAGTCGACATAGAGAGATCGGTCAGTATATCCCAACAGAGCTCTTTCTTATGTGCGACAAATAGAGAGGAATCACCATGAGATATGTGGTATTTCACCGTGAAAGAGAAAGGGTGGCGTGAGCATTGGTTGGGAGTTAGTTAGGAATCAATTTGAATTCAAATAGGATTTGAATTTGAACCTAATCCAAACACCTTGCCACCCCTCCTTATGTTTTCTCTCTTTTGCGCGACAACCAAAGAAGGATTTCTATCGTGAGAACATTTGAAGGAGTGGGTTTGGCATTAGAAAAGTGGGCGTCCCAATTGCCATGTGTCACCCCCTTGATTTAAGGAATTAAGTTGGTGTTTGGATTCCAATTCAATTTGAATTCGAATCCAAACAAAATTTCCATCTATGGACCACACACCCACCATATACTGGGTGCTCCTTTTGTGCAACAAAAGAGAGGACATCTGCGTGTAAGACATCAGAAAAGATGGGAAAAAGAAAAGGGGGCGTGGATCCTTTTGTTCTTGGCACTAGGATTTTGTGAGAGAAGAAATTGAGAGAGAGTTTTCTCTCTTCTCTTCTTCTACAAATCTCTTTTTTCTTCTTAGATCAGCCATCAAGAATCTTTGCAAGGAGCTAGCACTTC
This sequence comes from Elaeis guineensis, assembly GCF_000442705.2. NCBI lineage: Eukaryota > Viridiplantae > Streptophyta > Magnoliopsida > Arecales > Arecaceae > Elaeis > Elaeis guineensis. Next base: position 148,283,301 of record NC_025993.2, read on the forward strand.
AAAGAAGTTATCGTGCTTCGTGTGGATACCTATAGAGGTCGGACATATGTGCGGCTAGAAGCAACATCCAACCCCTCGATCTTCAACTTCAGTGATCTTCGATCCATGCTCAGGTATAGAGATTCGATCTATATCATATATTAGATTAGATCTAATATTTTTAGATGTTATTTTCAGATTATACATGCATGTTTACATCATAAGATTCTGACTTATGCAGTTTTAGATTTGATCTAGTGCATGGTAGATTAAATAGTTTAATTTGGATTACTTCCGCTTACGAAAAATTTTTACAATTCACGCATTAACTGTCCTAACTTTCTTTCAACATATTGCTACATATTATCATTTTGTGTGGGGCAAAGTTTCTAAAGGTTTTTTAAAAGTTTCTCATGTATCTATCAAGGTAACAACTCATCTTTCTTTGTTCCAAGACAAGTGTCTCCGATGGATTCACTATCTTATGAGGGTGTATTAGCAAGAATCATAGAGTATCATATTGATTAGGAGAATCTTATATATAGTGCAATGATTCAAAACTTTTCCCTGTTGGCAAGAATTATATAGTTAAAAAATCATAGAGAATCATATTAATTAAAAGAATTTGCATATTGTGCAATGATTCAAAATCTTTTTTATCAGTAAGAATCATACAACTTATGAATCATGGAGAATCAAGCTAACTGAGAAATTACTATATCTAGTGCAATAATTCAAAATTTTTTCTTCACCATACGAAAGTATACCATTTTTGTAAATTATTTCTTTCAATAATGTTGGCCCTGTGTATTATAAATTTACTAGCAATAAATGAATTATGTATGGCCTTTTATCTCAAATATCTAGCCTCAATAATTTCTTTATTATCACGAAAGACAATAATATAAATTTTCTTGGAGTATCACAGCAAAAACCCCGGAACTATGATATGAGGGAATTTTATAAGAAAACCATTATTTTATCAGTCAACTTGGATATATATCTTTCTTTATTTGCAAGAAATATCACCACCTAGTTATCCTTTTAACCATTGGAAGGTTATGGAAGATTTGCTAAATTTGGGTTATGAAAAATTATAATATATTGATCATAGGATATTGCAACTCTTAGATTTAGATTCAATTTGCATTCAGACTAAAAGATGAATATGTGCAATTGTATATCTTTCTCTTTTCATCTTGGGCTTATAAGTGGATCAAATATTGAGTTGAATATGAGTTATTAGTATAATTTAATAAAAAATCTAATTTAATAATCTAAAAAAATCAAGCATATTTATCAAATGATTAACTATATTTCGATCATGAACAAGGTGATCAAATGATGATGGATCCGAACAATATGTTACATTATATATGATCCGAACAATATGGATCCGAACAATATGTTTTTGAGTCGAAAAGAATGTTCATCCCTTGTTCTTTTGGTTTATGCTTTATAATTGGTTCTCTCATTACCATACCTAGAACTACATCATAGTACATATTTTGGTTTTCTATAAAGTTGTGCATGAATTATACACATGATTTAATTTTCAAATTTTAAGCTTCAACTATTGATTCCTTGTCATGCCAATGCATATGATATTCTTTTTCCCTTGAGAAAATTAGTGCAAGCACCACTAATTATCTTATAAAAATGATTCAAGCAGAGACCTACCTAAGATTCAAATATAGTATTGCCGAGCTTTTCGATAAAAAAAAGATGCAACCTATTAGACTATAACTTTGCTGAGTACAAGCCTACATTGATAAAATTCTAGTAGCTTTGTTATTCATTATTTCAAACATAATAAGTAGAGTATATATTTTTAAGCTCAATATGTCTATTGTTGAATGCGTGATATTACTATTCAACACTTGACTAATTTACTATTACAATTCACGATGCCTTTGAAGCAATTAGCAATATTAGATGATTGCATGGTAGATATTTTTTAAATTGGATAAGATATTTTAATGTTCACAGGGCATGCCATGGTTGAGGAAGAAATATAATTTTAATACGAGGAAAAGAATAGATTGATGAGAGAAAAAGTATGTGTGAGAGTGGGAGAGGAGAGGGAGAGGGATAGGGAGTATTTATATCACACAATTATATTCTGTTGGCTAAAATTAACCTTACATAAATTATCTTTTAAAGTAAAATCGAGTAGTTGCGTTGCCTCTTATCCACAATTTCCTCATTTAGAAAACAGAACAATGATATTTTGAAAAATCAAAGAGCGGGAGAGTGATTTATAAATTAATGGGAAATCAAGATGAAATCTGCCGGAACAGCAAACATAATTACGTTTTTCTTTTTTTTTTTTAAATAAAATTATACACCTTTTCACAAGCCCACAAAGGCAACGGTAAGAAAGCGACCACGACAAAACCCCTTCCCCGTCCCCCACCCTGTGATGGCAAATATGGTAATAGGATCGAAAGAGCAAGGCCAATCAAGTCGTCCGACAATAGTTTAAAGAACCGCCTAAATCCCGACGCGGTCGCGGCACCCGGTCCTCTCCTACGAAAAGGGCAAGGCATAAAGCTACGGATGGGGAAGAAAGCTTCTCGGCGCGAAGAATCTCCGAATCCGGAGGTTCATCCCCCTTCTTCCTTCCCCTACCTCGCTCTGGCCTTAAAAACCCTGTCGAAATCCTTATCTCGTCCGATTGTCGCTGTCCGGGTTTCCTCTCTTTCGTCCACTTTTCTTGGAGTATGGCGGCGATGGCCCTCTCCTCTCTTTCTTTGAGACCCGAGGCGTCGTTCCTCGCCGGAGGATCGGGGATTCATACGGCCTCCAGAATCCTAACTTCGAGAGTGCCTCTATCTGGGTTCATGGTGAGTTCTTTTGCTGAGGCTTGATTTTATAATCTGATGGTTGTTTATTTCTTTCTCTAAAGCATATTCTGGAATGGGTTCTAGAAATAAGAAGGTACTTAGATGAATCAGGGGTAGTTCTTTGGTTATCAGTCTTTAGGTAGATTATTCCAGTGGAAGAGCGGTTCTTGTTGGAGATTTTTTTTTTTAATCTTTGATCGAACTGAAAGTGATGGCCCAAGGAACAGAGACAAACAACTTGACATATCTTAAGGTAAATGACATTAGATAACAGAGGATCATGATCGATTGGAATGAAAGAACAGGTTTTATTCAGGGAGAATATGGAACGAGCTCTCATCAAGTTGATGGAAGGAAGAATTAAGTTAGCGTGTGAAGGTATTTGGAATTCTGTTTTTGAGCACGATGATAGAGCAGTATAATGTGTGATGGAATAAAACCTCTCAATAATGGTGCGAATTATATTTGTTGTGTGTGGAAGTGGATAAAACAGTGAAAAAAAGAAAAGGGATGAATTGGCTCATCGGTTGAACCAATGTTGAATCAAATTTTTGAAGATAAGTTGGAGATGCTCGACTTAAGAATGGAGGCGCTTAATAAACAGATTGCCCTGACTTACCTCAGTCTGAAGTGTTAGCATTTGAAATGACTTTCTAGAGTTTCATGATGTAGTGTTGGCGAATTTGGATTCACCTAAGATGAAAACCTTCAAGATAACAAGGAAGAACCCTAGCTCCAATTGGAGAAAATAATCTTATGATTTTTATTGATAATAATCAAATAAACATAAAGCAAAGGTATTTATAGTGTCTCAATCCTAACACGGATAGTTGAAAATTAAATAAAAATACGAAACTGAACCAAAGACGGACTCCTAAACATAAAATGGCCTCAAAACCCACTTAAATGATGGATTTTGATCTCGAAAATTGGGATAAATGGATAAACCCTATTGATGATCGTAGGGCTCGGAACGAGCTTTCCATTGATATATTATGGGTCCTGTAACTCTTCTTGGATCAAAAGTTATGGTTGTTTGAAGCTTAGGTCCCTGTTTTGTCACTTTAGCCCTTTTATTTGGGCTTTTGCTATTTTCTATAATTCATCTAGTCCAAGTACTCTTCAGCCAGATATTCCACATCATTCCCCTCCACTTGCGAAAAACTTATCCTCGAGTTGTCATCAGCATCAGGATACAAAACCTCATCTTCTGGATGATAAGGATAAATATCAGCAACATTAAAGGTCTTGAAAATACCCATACTATCAGGAAGATCAACAACATAGGCATCATCATTGATCTTCCATAGGATTTGGTATGGCCCATACTTCTTCTACTGCAGCTTGCTGTAGGTGCCAATCGAAAATCTTTCCTTGCGAAGGAACTTCAGTAAAAACTTTCTCCCTGTGATGCCTATCTGCAGTGGTCTTATATTTAGCATTAGTAGTTTCAAACTTTTGTCTCACCTCGGTTTGATTATTTTGAACCTGTTTGGCAAATCTCTTAGTACCAGCACTGAATTCAAGTCCCTTAAGAGTATTCATTAAGTCCACCACATACCTTGGAGCCTACAAATAAACTATTGAGAATGGCGACCTCCCTATAGCACTATGTTGCGCAATATTATATGCAAACTCTGCTTGTGCAAGCACTAAATCCCATTACTTCGGCTTGTCTTTACAGATGCTCCGAATCAGATTACCTAGAGTCTGATTAAGAGACTCAGTTTGTCCATCAGTCTGTGGGTGAGCAGTGCTGTTATAATTCAAAGAGTCAAACATTCATCACAAAGTCTTCCAAAAGTGACTTAGGAATTTGTTGTCTCTATTTGAGATAATGATTTTGGGCATGCCATGCAATCAAACCACCTCTCGAAAGAACAGCTTAGCAATATGCTCATCATCCGAAGTCTTCTTGCAAGGGATAAAATACGCCATCTTAGAAATTTATGAACAACAACAAACATAGAATCCACCCCTCTTTGGGTGCATGGTAAGCCAAGAATAAAATTCATGGACAAATCTTCCCAGATATTTTTAGGAACTGGCAAAGGCATATATAATTATGTATTCTTCATTTGTCCTTTAGCTATTTGACAAGTATAATATTTTCGAACAAACCTGCCAACATCTTTCTTCAGTTGTGGCTAGTAATATCTCTCCTCCATTGCAGTAATTATTTTATCTTGCCCCAAGTGACCTATTTAGCAGCCTTCATGCAAATTATGAATAAATTTCTCCCACAAGGAAGAATAGGAATACATAATTGATTACCTCGCATCAAGAAGCCCTCATGTATGTAGAAATCTTCAGCTGGATTTTTCTGAATGCACCTATGTCGGATTTTTCCCAATTCCTCATCGTCCGCATACTGCTTTTTCAAGCAATCAAAATCTACAATCTCCTGCTGCAAGTTCACTAGCAAAGCTGCTGGCCTACTCAAAGCATCTGCCATCTTATTTTGAACCCGAGCCTTATACACTAATTCCAATGGGAACTTATGTAGAAAAGTAGTCCACCTCGCGCGCATGTCATTGCTTATCCTTTTCTGGCTATTCAAATACTTCAAAGCTTGATTATCAGAATAATGGATAAACTCTTGCCCAATGAAATGATACTTCCAATGTTTGAGAGTTCGAACCACAGCATAAAATTTTTTGTCATACGTGGACCACTTCTGCCTAGGATCACATAGTTTTTCACTGAAAAATGCTACTGGCCTCCTCTCTTGTAACAAAACAGCCTCGATGCCAACTCCACAAGCATCACACTCCACCTCAAACAGCTTCTAAAAGTTAGGTAGTGCTAATACAGGTGCACTGCTCAACTTCTCCTTAATTACCATCAAACTATCTTTGCAGCTTCATTCCAATCAAATTTTTTCTTCTTTAGACATTTAGTGATAGGTGCCACAATGCTGCTGAAACCTCAAATAATTCTCCCGTAGAAGGTCGCTAAGCCATGAAAGCTTCCTTACTGATCGTTTTTTGTGTCAGCTAGTCTCCAATGGTGCGTACCTTCTCATCAATATGAATCTCATCTGCACTCACAACATAGCCCAAGAATAGCAATCTGTCAGTCATTAATATACACTTCTTCATGTTGATATAAAGCTTTTTCTCTTGCAAAACTGTTAGTACTGCCTCCAAGTGCTCAATATGCTCACCTTCTATGCTATTGTAAATCAAGATATCATCAAAATAAATAATAACAAACTTGTTGATAAAAGGTTTTAGAACCTAATTCATAAGTCGCATAAAAGTACTTAGGGCATTAGATAGCCCAAATGGCATCACCAGCCACTTATACAGTCCCTCCTTGATCTTGAAGGCAGTCTTCCACTCATCTTCAGATTTAACCCGAATTTGATAGTACCCATTCACCAAATTAATTTTTGAAAAAAACCACATATCCGTGTAATTGATCAAGCATATCATCCAACCTAGGGATTGGAAACTTGTACCCTATTATGATCTGATTAATGGCCCTGCCATCAACATACATCCGTCAACTGCCATCTTTCTTAGTAGTCAACAATGCGGATACTGCACATGGACTCATTCTCTCTCGAATTAGTCCATTCCATAGAAATTCTTCTATTTTTTCTTTCAAAACCTCTCATTCCTTCGCACTCATCTTGTAATGCGGAAGGTTTGGCAGGCTGGCTCCAGGGATCAAATTAATCTGGTGTTGCATGTCCCTCATGGGAGGTAATCCCTCAGGAATCTCTTTCGGCCTTATTTCTGCAAACTCCTCCAGTAAAAGCCTGATTGCATCTAGCATGGCAATCTCACTCTTTTCTTTCTCACTACTAGTCACGCCTTTCACCACCAATAAGTGCAGCTCCTTAGCCTCCTTGTAATCTGTTTCAAACTCATGGCAATGATAAGTCAAAGTTAGGAAAGCCTTCCCCTCCACTTTAGAAGTTTTGGATAGAGAATTTTCCTTGAAAGGTAACGACATAAATTTCACGCCACCTTTGCTAAGCTTATATGCATTCTCTTCGCCCTCATGCCTAGCATCAACATCAAACTGCCAAGGTCTACCAAATATCAGATTACAAGCATCTATGTCAACAATATCACAATACACCTCATCCTTATATCTGCCTATAGAAAAGGATACCTTACGCCTCTCAGTTACTTTAATATCATCAACTACTCTAATCCAACCAATAGTGTAAGGGTTGGGGTGCTTCTCCACAGTCAATCCCAATCTTTTCACGTCTCTCTAGCAATTATTTTTTCACAACTACCACTATCAATTATTAAATCAAAGAGAGACTTGTTAATTATGCACTTGGTATGGAATAATTTATTCTGTTGTATATCATCCTCCACCTTAGGTGACAACATCAGCTTCCGCACCACATAAGTCTAGCCCAGCTCATCATACTCTTCTCCATCTCCATCTGGCTCACAAAGGTACTCATCACCATTATTAGCATCTTCATCTTCATCTTCATCTTCTTTCTCCACCAAATTAACAACCTTCCTTTGTGGACAATCACTAGAATTGTGACCTATCTCGTTGCACTTATAATACTTCATTGGAGCAGGCCTGGCATAAGGGTTATTCATCCACTGGTTACCTCGATCATAATTGTCCCTTTCATTATTGTCTCTTGTCTGCATCTGCTTCCCACCAGTCTTGTCTGCTTTACTTTCTTACTTAGGCTATGAATTATTTTGAGATGTTTTGCCCTTATCTGCATTAAATCGATTCGATTCTTCCCACTTTCATTGTGTAGAATTGAATCTGCCAATACTAGAGGAACACTCTTGAATCAACATCTCAGCTTTCGGCGCCATATTTCTCGCCTTTGAAACACTGAACCATTGGAACTCCTATGCGATCCTATATCGCTAGATTCAGCTCTGACATATACCTTGCCTCTTGCTACCCTTCAGATTTTAATAAGTAGTTTCATTTTGCTAGCCTAAGAAACTCAGCAATATATGTATGTACTGATCTGTGGCCTTGGACACACTTCTGGTACTTATTAAACAGAATCTGATCATAATCCGGGGGAAGGAATTGCAGCCTCAACAACTACTTCATCCAAAACCAAGTCTCAACAGGAGGTAATCCTCGTCTTAATTGATCATCTGACAATCTTTGCCACCATGCAGATGCTCCTCCCCTCAATATGAAAGTGACTAGTCTTGCCATCTTCTCATTCGAGATACCTAAATATTCCATGAATCAATCACACTTAGATAGCCAGTTAAGAAAATCTTCGACATTGAGATCTCCATTAAAAAGGAGGGGATGTCTGCTTTTAGTCGAAAGTACTTCGACCCCCTCGGGTGTCGACCAAAGTCACGATGCCGGTTATAATATGCATAATCTGCTTCTCCTTGATCATCGTAATCTTTTTGAAAGCCCGCAGTCTGGTTATCTATGTGGGTTTGCAGGAATAGCTCTGTTGATAGATAGGCCACGAGCTCCATCTCTGACAAATCCCCTATCTTCATCATGATTCCTATTTGTGTTGATCCCCAGAGCATCAAACCGCTCACATAGGCCCTCTAGGTTGCAAACTGCCGCTCAAGTGCTTTTGTTTGTCACTTCAGAGTTTCAACCGCTGCTCCCTGGGCACATCTCGCCTCCCAATTCACTTGCACCCCTTGATCAGCGTCAATAGGGCGATTGTTTCCGACTTCATCACAGTTATCCATCAAGAATGGATAGTGCTGTGACCTACTTTGATACCATCTGATGTAGCATTGGCGAATAAATAAGGATTCACACAAGATGAAAACCTTTGAGATAACAAAGAAGAACCTTAAACTCCAACTAGAGAAAATAATCATGTGATTTTTATGGATAATAATCGAATAAACACAAATCAAAGGTATTTATAGTGTCTTAACCCTAACACAGGTAGTTGGAAATTAAATAAAACTAAGAATACAAAATTGAACCAAAGATGGACTCTCAAATATAAAACAGCCCTGAAACCCACTAAAATGATGGATTTTGGGCTCAAAAATTGGGGTGAATGGATAAACCCAATTCATGATCGTAGGGTTCGGAAGGAGTTTTCCGTTGATACATTATGGGTCCCATAACTCTTCTTGGATCAAAAGTTGCGGCCATTTAAAGCTTATGTCTCCGTTTTGACGCCCCAGCCCTTTTATTTGGGCTTTCGCTGCTTTTTGCAATCCATCTAGCCTATGTACTTTTCGGCCAGATATTCTGCATCATTTCATGTAATAGAAGATTTAGGAACTTTAAATTTGTAATGTCTCCTTCTCCTTCTTTTGCAAGCTTTTTAATAAAAAGTATATTGACCAGAAAATTTAATGAAGCACACGATTGAAATTTCGATCTTTCAATTTATATGCTCTCTAATGTATAGATCATGATCAATGATCTCATCTCCAACTTTGAGGGTCTGGTTTAATGTTTAACATGCTATCAAAGCCAACACACATACATAAGACCATACATGCATTCCTGCATGCCTTCATGCATAACTGTGTGCATGCATCTATGCATGTATGTAGTAGGTTTCGGGGATTGTAATGATGAACATTTTGTGACTTCTCAACTCCTGCCACTAATGCAATTTGTCTAGGTACTCTTGCACTTGGAGATCCATTGAAGATTCAAAAGTATACCATCAATAGGACAAGAGTGCCTTAATAACTTTTAAGCCTCCTTTTTTTCTTCTTGAATAGAGAAGAGAAAGCTTGTAATTTCTCGAGTAATTTTGAGATCCTTTATCCCTAACAAAAGTCAAAGATGTTGCTTTATAAGAACGAATTCCAATAGTGATCTTTTCATCACCATAAACTAGGGAGAGGGGGATGGTGAAAGAGATTCACCACAAATTTCATTAGAAATGAAATGAGTACAAAGAGAAAACAAGAAGAAAAATGAGAAAAGCAGAGAAGGAAGGAAAGAGGTAAGGAACCCTTAGCAGTGCAATTGATGTAATGTAAAAAAGTTAACTTTGGATTAAGCATAGAAAATGGATCGAATGGAGTTGCAAGTCAATTCAAGTGCATGGGGCCAAAATGCCCAACCTTTAGAAATCGAGCATAACTTTCAAACTATGAGTTGGATTTTAGTGATCTAGATTGTGTTGGAAAGTTATCAACCAAATGATCAAAATTCATACGGCGATCAGAGGCTAATTCCATTGTTTTCCTATGATTTTTGGTCAATCAAACTTGTCCTTTGTATTTTAGAAAATATTTAAGAAATTTCTATGTCATTAGGCTTAGAGAGATTGATTGATTGGGTTTGAGCTAGGAATATAATTTGAGTAGTAGGTGTGTTTTTATTGAAGGTTTTTGTTATAACTCGAGTCATTTTGCTATTTTTGGTAATTTAGGATTGGAATCTTATGCATGGGGGATGATGATTGTGCAATTGAACATTATTCATAATAATATGAGTCTTATTTTCTTTTTCTTTTTTTTTGTACACTATGTTTCTTAAGAAGACAATGTTCTTCTTTTTTGCTCTTAAGACAACAATTCTTGGAAAGGTATTATTTGAGTGGGACTGCCCGATCCATGGCAACCAAGACTTAACAAGGCATTAAGAACTATCGAGGACCCAAGATGGTATCCCTAAGGGCCTTACCTTAATAAATAATAGATCCCTATAGAGCATTCACTCAGATCTCGTAAAGCATGGTTCAGCAAAATCGAAAGTTCCATATTACTTAAAAGCTAATCCTGTTATTTACTTGCTGTTTTTGGTTGGTCAAACTTGTCCTCTGTGTTTTAGAAAATATTTAGAATTTTTTTAGAAAATTTCTGTTTTGGTAGCTTAAAGAGTCTGATTTTGATGGGGATTGATAAGATTTTAAATCTCATGAGATGAGGCTGGTCCGATTTTTTCATGGAACGAGACGCACCGCCATCCCATCTCATTCCGACACTTGAAACAAAGGATGTCCCAAGACATCCCAATCAGGATGCTGGGATGCTAACAGGACGGCCGTGTCTTGACACATGAGATAGTACCCCATTTCGGTGTCCCGCAGGACATCTTGCTAGGACCTAAATCCTTGGGGATTGAATCGAGGGATAAGTTTGAGTAGTGGATGTGTTTTTGTTGGAGTTTTCCTAATTCAAGTCATTTTGCTATTTTTGGAAATTTAGGATTGGATTCCTATGAATAGGGGTTGATGTGTGTAATTTGACATTTGTCCATAATAATGTCGAAATTTGAGTTTTTTTTCACTCCATTTCTTAAGAAGATGGTGTTTTTCTTCCTTGTTCTTCTTGCAATAGTAGTATCCAAACAAATACAAACCAAGTCAACCAGTCTATTAAAACGGTGCTCTTACAACTCAACCCAAACAAATTAGACTATTTCAAATTTTCAAAGTGTCCATTTGTGGCTCTTTCACCAGGCTCCACCACTGAGTTCATCCACCCCCACTTGATCAAGCTCCCTCCATCATATCTAAGGGATCCATACCGGTTGCTCAACAGTATGGTACTGTGCATTATCGTGTCATTCTGTTCTGGTCTCATATCGATACAATAAAGCCAACAAGGGGGGGGGGAGAGAGAGAGAAGAAAAGAGAGGAAAAGAGAGAGTATGAGGGAGAGGGAGAGAGATACTGAGAGATGCGGAGGAAAGGCCGAGAGAGAGAGAGGGGGGGCCGTCGGAAGTCCTCAATCCCCTATCGAAATAGGGGACCGAGGGCTTTCGGCTGCCCGCCCTCCACCTCTCAATCTCTCCCCCCCTTCTTCCTCCCTTTCCCTCTCTTTCCCTCCATCCCTCTTTATCTCATCCTTCCACTCCTCTCTTCTCTTTTGGTTTCTCCCCCCACTCTCTTCTCTTCTTTTTCACCCCCTTTCCTCTCCCCTCCCTCCGGTTTCTTGAATCGAAGGGGCAGAACCATGTTGGTCCACCCTTATTTTGGCTCAGTTTACTCCAAACCGAGCAGCTTAAGATGTTGTAGCATTCCATAATCTAAGGTTTGCCATCTCGATATTGGACATCTTTTTACAGCATCAATATACGGTACAGCACGAGATGTCAAGATATATCGAGTATTGGTACGGTACAAGACTGCATACCGATTCGGTGCTGATATAGTATGATACATCTAGTATGTTAAGATATCGATTAATACTACAAATCTTACCATGATCATGTCCTTTGTTGCTCCCTAATGATTAAACAAAGCGATAATGGCATGCTTACCTCCGCAACATCCTACAAACTAGTACCTACAAATCAGTCACATCGTCACCTCATTTCAGAGGGTCTGCAAAACCACTTTCATCACTCAGCCTGCCTCCGCATTAATACAACATAAAAATAGTATAAGCAAAATAACGAACATCTTGGGTGCAGGCTACTGGCCAACCCTCAAGTTTCAACACTTGGTTCATCTCGGAACCTTCCCTTGCTTGGCCACTAGTTGCTAGCCTCTGCTAGCTTCACCCGTATCACTTGACATCAGTAACCATACTCTCCCTTCACCGGCTTAGCCCTATTTCCATCATAGAGCAACTCCATTGCTGCCTTATGCACCTCATCAGCATCTCCCTTTCTGCCATCTTTGACTCCTCGCCACTCCCTTCCACTCCACTGCTCTCCAACGAAGACGAGAAAGTCATGGATCTCAACTCTCACATCCTGCCTTGGGGAAATTTAGGGCTCCACCGCTGTCTCGGCTACCACCTGCCACTGCATCACCTTCATAGCCTACAGCTGCTGTTGACCTTGCCATGGCTTCCCTACCATGTCACGATGTTGTTAGGCTATTGTTAAAGGGACTCCCATACTAGAGAAAAATGAGGAGGTAGAGAGAATAGAAGAGGAGCGAGGGAAGGGGGAAGCGAGTGGGAGGGGGGGCCCTGAACACAGAGGGCTGAGGACCACAAAGGAAGAGGCTGCAACAAAGACCAGTATTTGAAATTAACAGGTCTGAAAAAGGTACCTAATTTATATGTGTATGCTTGTGATTTCATTCGAATTTGAAGGATCACTCCACTAATATGTCTAGGCCAGACTTGCAGTGATTTTTAGATGACTTAACAAAGATGATAAATGACATAAGGAGGATGCTGAAGCTTACGATGAGCTTGTAGACCTTCTTAAGCATAAACTATGTTGAAGAAGTCAGTCAGAATTTTCATTATCTCCAACACAAGAATAATGCATTTTAAGTTCTTTCACTATTATCTAAGTTGCCTTTGTACTGTTTAATGGAGCCATGGGGCTGAAAAATGACCTCGTTGGTTTATTTGCAGCTGTCATGAACTTCAAGTTCCAAGTTATTAAAATGTTGGAGAGTTCTAAAGTCACTTGCCTTGGTTAGTTGCTATTTGCAGCAAAGCATTAAGGTACATGGTGGGTAGGAGTATAGCAAGGGGAAAAGAACTGAATGAGCATGGACTCTAGGGAAGAACATTTCATAGCAATCAGGGGCACAATGCATGAACTCATGATAATGGAACATTAGGGTTAGCGATGACACATCATGATTGTTATCTAAATCCAAAGTATTACATAAGATGGTATGATATGAAAGAAAGTTTTAGAACTGAGAGATAGATAGATAGATAGATAGAGAGCGAGAATGAGCAGGTCCCAGTTTATGTGTCAATGTTTTAACAATAAGTAAAATAAGCACATCTCCATATCATGTTATATGGCATTACATGACTAATAATATATCAAAATGACCATATGTAAAGAAAGATACATTATTTCCCATTCATGTATTCACCAGGTGAGCTGTTTGACGGCACCAGCATTGAAAACTGGAGAACTTGCTGCTATTTTACCTGCAGCTATAGAATATAAGGAAAGCAAAAGGGCAACTTTTTTAGTTCTTTTAGTTTTGTTTTATGATTAAATTGATTGAAGTGGGAAACAATGCTGAAGCAACTTTAGCTTAATGCTGTTATTCCATTAGTGCCAAACAATATGCAGTAACTTCAAACTTGTTTAGTGAACATCTTCTGATCACTTGTTTAAAGTTTATCTACTCATTTAGTTATAATCACACGCTTCTTTGATTGTTATTGTTGTTTCTTCCTTCTGCCAGAAGTGTGGGGTGCCAACGCCATTGCGATTTTTTAAGGGAAGCTTGTGCACAGCACTATTGAAAAATCCCACTATGCCTGGGCTCTTGGGAACACATCAAGAGAAGGAAATTGTTCTGAAGCCTGATACAAGAATGAGAATTTTCTCTGGCGCTGCAAATCTTTCACTTGCACAGGTTCTTATTTTTCTTGCTTCTGTTATATACATGGATGTCCAACCCAATGCATGATCTATGGGTATTTTATGCATTCACACTAGCTATGAACTGTTTAGCACTCAGAAATGGATAAGTATATTTCTTTAATAATGTAGGCAGTCCTATCCTCCCAAAAAAAGGAAAATATAGGCATTTGTGAGGATGGAGAATGTGATTGTATGCTCAATTCATTTCTTGAAAATACTAAGTGATAGAAATTGTAAATAACAGATTGCTTGCATTTATGTTGTGAAGCTGCCACGGCATCTATTTACTTGCCATTGGCAATATAGCACATTGTTTCTTGGGCTATCAAAATAAATTTTTATGGTACCAATTGCCAGATTCCATACAGCCTATCGGAATGAATCAATGATAGCATAGTACATTTCCATATTGGACCAACAGCATCATAATCAGGTTATCCTGTTTTTTAGAAAATGGTGTTTCTTACCTTCTAAGGATATTTTTGTCAAGAAATCCAAAATTTAAAGGAGACACTTAAGCCATCGTTTGTGAAGTTTGTCTATTATTCTGCAGATGCTGCTTATGCTTTAGATCAATTGCAAATATTCCTTTAACATGATGGATCATCTGGATTATGGGAAAATAATGTTAGATCTTGCAAATAAAGAAAGGTAATAATTTAGCTAATGGCTTACCTTCACATATGGATGCTGGGCCAGAGATTCATGATGGTATTGCATCCGGTTTCATTTCAACTACCAACTGGTGCTTTAGTGTGGGTCTGAGTTTGTGATTGTAGTGGTGTGTCACTACGGTTAACTTTTAGCATGTGCATAGGGTAATGCTGACTTGGCATGATGGATCTACCAATCTAGTGCTAGTGGTGCATAGGCTAAAAGCTTAAAGATGAAATCGGTAATATCATTCCTGCCTTACTTCAAGTTGTGCTTATGAAGAAGCTGAGCTAGCTAGATGCCTATGCATTATCATTGATATAGGAGACATCCACACAACATAATGAGTACCTGGGATGCCTTGATGAGCACTCCAATGCCTCCAAACAACATAAGATCATTTGCACAAAGACTCTGCCAACACCTAGAAATAGATACGTTCATGCAACAATATTGCTTCAAAGGAGTCTAGTCTTTAGCATTTTTTGGTGTAAACTTCCTTGTTCCCTGATTTTCACAGCAGGGATGTAGTTAATTTCTAGTATGCTATAAAAGGTCTTGTCATGATTTTCAATTCATATTCATCAATTTCTTTCTGCTGTTTGTGCATGTACATAGGAAGTTGCAAGCTACTTGGGTTTGAACCTTGGCAAAATTAATATTAAACGTTTTGCTGATGGGGAGATATACGTGCAACTGCAAGAGAGTGTCAGGGGATGCGATGTTTTCCTTGTGCAACCAACATGCCCCCCAGCAAATGAGAATCTTATGGAGCTTCTGGTAATGATAGATGCATGTAGGAGGGCATCTGCACGAACCATTACAGCTGTCATTCCATATTTTGGATATGCTAGAGCGGATAGAAAGGTAATTTTTTTTTCCTCTGCTGTATATGGTATTTTAAATCGCGCGGGACTGGGCTGTCCCAGTTTTCCTATGGAATGGGATATACTGCCTTCTGCCCCGTCCCAATACTTCGGACAGGGAATGTCCCAAGACATGCCAATCGGGATGTTCAGACAATGGTGGGACAGTCCTGTCCTAACACTCAAGACAGTAACCTATCCAGGTGACCATGGTTGTACATCTATTAGGGTATTAAGTTGATGTTTTCAGATGCACATATAGAATACACAAGCACACTGAGGACAAGGTATTTCTAAACAGCATAAAATCCAGAAATGTTAGAATAAGCTTGTACTTTCCAGTTGTCTTTCTAAATGATCTCTCTTGTGAGCTAGAAACTTTTATCATCAGCTTTTGCACCTTTGATATGGTGGAAGATGCTTACAGCTGCCATCTAGTTCCATGATACTTTTGAACCTTCCATGATTCCAGACTCAAGGACGTGAGTCCATTGCTGCCAAACTTGTTGCGAACTTGATCACAGAAGCTGGAGCGGATCGAGTTCTTTCTTGT